>NW_014012296.1:6079-15992 GCF_000611645.1 Monoraphidium neglectum
CAGTGGGGCAGGGAGGATGAACAAGCAACGGTTGCGCGGTAGGGTCGACGGGGGCCGTCCATGTCTGTCATGTTTGACCAACGGCTGGAGAGGCAGGAACGAGCAGGGGAAGCAAGTAGCTCCCTCATATATCCGCAACATTGATCGGGCGCCCATCGAACTGCAGCTCGGTGTCGGCAATGAGCAGGGCTGCATAGTGCCAAGCGCAGCTGCGAGTTGGCGCGGCGGCGGGTGACCAAGCGACTCTCGCATCTGTGGTCGACGTGCGGTACACAGAGCACAAATGGGCGTACACCCGGCGTGCTAGACTAGAGCTGCATCAATCGTACGAGAACTTCGGTCCACTACACTGGTGGCCATGCGAGGGTGAAATCACCCGCGCCACAGCGACGCACTCGGCAGCGGACGGAGCCCCAAGCCCATCTTTTGCGATGCCAGGTGAATGATGCAACCTTTGATTTGCTTCTTGGGTGGTCTGCGGGCAAAAGGCGCGTGCAGGACCAGGGTGGCGGGCGCTGCACCGCCGCGCCGCTCGCTGCTTCCTCCCCAAACCCCGCACATGGGCGGTCCCACTGGAAATGCATTATGACGCGGCGTCAATCGGCCTGTTCCTGCCGAATGTTCGCAATGAACTTGCCCCAGCCATCCTTCCGACCCCTGAACGCCGCCATTCGCAGCCGTGTAACCCGGCCACCGATGGGGACGCCCCGCGGCTTGCTGCACGGCAAGCCCGGTGACCGTCGCGGCGGCATGGCCGCCGCGTCCGTGGCGGCCGCGGCGGCAGCGGCGGCTGTCGCGGCGGCGCCTCAGTCCTGGGCGTCCTGGGCTGTCGCGCGCCCCGCGCGCCTGGCCAGCGCGCTGGCGGTGGTGGCGCTCCTGCTCTTCGCCGCCGCCATTCACAGCGCCACACCAGGGCCAGCGGCGAGCGGGGGCGGCGGCGCGTACTCAGACGCCGCCGAGCAGCGCGCGCAGCGGATCACGGACCGCCTATCGGCGCCAATGTCCGCGGACGGCCCGACGTGCCCGGTCTCGTACGAGCGCCATTCTTGGCGCCAGATTGCGGACGGCGCTGTGGTGCCTTGGCTGTTCGATGGCGCGTACCGCAATAGTGAAGCCGGGCCCGGCGGGCGCCCCTGCGTCAACTGCAAGCGGGGCAGCCTTTGGCCCACTTGGTGCGGCCGGCGCAAGACAGGCATCGTCAATGGCTGGGACCTCGCGCAGTGCTCCCCAGACCAGATCACGAGGATAATCGACGAGGTTGGAAGGCACAAGGACGTCAGGGAGGCGCTGAGGATGACGCCGTGTGACCTGTTCCAGCACTTGCGGGGCCGAACACTCTGGATTATCGGGTGCGCCTTGATGCACTAGCTGGTTGTTGTTTTTTTGTGGCCGGGGTCACTCTGGCGGCAGGTCGCCGTGCGTTTGGTGTTGGGGCTATGGCAGGCCAGCAGCGGCAGCCGCGGTCGGGGCGCTCGGCTCGGCAGGCAGCAAGTGTGGACAAGGGGCAGCGCTGGGGCCGCTTGCGCCAAAGCTGACCAAGTGGCCTGGACGGGGGGCCGGGGCCGACAGCACCAGGCTGCATTCAGCTATCCACGCCACCCCTTGGCCGGCATCTGTGGCAGAGCAGCAGTGTGCGGCCTGTTGATGACACTTCAACGATTTCGTCCCATCCAATCCGATCCATTGTCTATGGCCCATCCAATGCAGCTTCTCATCGTTACCATCCACGCAAACCCTGCAACTTTGCCGCCGCGCGCTGCAGGGACTCCCAGAGCAAGGCCATCAGCCGGGCCGTCAGGTGCTTTCTCATAGAGCTCTGGCCAGACCTTCTGGAGTACACCATTACTAACAACTACACCGCAATGACGTCGCTCGGCCGCCTGCCGCACTCGAGCACCGAGCGGGGTGGGCCGAGCTGCGCGCACCTGGCGCACGGCGCGCGCGTCTGTACGGTGGGCGGGCTGTGATGCGTTTTGCCTGGGCCGCCCCTGCTGATGGGGAGCGCAAAGGGGGGCAGTGACAGGCTTGAAATATCTGTCGCCCCAGATGGAAGGCAGCGCGGCCGTGCGGCCTCGTCTGCTGCACTGCCGGGTACGATCGCCAGCTCCCCTACCGCCCTCACAGGTTTCGCTCGTTGGCAGCCCCACCCTCCCTCCTGAGCCCCATCTTGAGTCCCTGTTTTGATCCCTGGTTAGCTCCCACCACGCGCACACGAGCACACATGCAACAGCCATGTCATAGGATGAGTCTATCAAGGTTCAATGCTCAACCCTGCCCCCGCCCCCCCCCCCCTCCCAGATCACGGCGGTCAAAGGACACCTGCTGGTCAACGCCAGCAGGACGTCCGTGCCCGTGCTGCCGCTGCTGCACAAGCACCTGGCTCTGAAGGAGGACATCTTCCTGATCAACAACGGCCTGGTGAGGGCTTCACAATTAGATATCATGCGCAGGGTTGAAGGGCTGGCTTGCCCGGCTTGGACCGCAGGGCTTGCAGAATTGAGGTGACAGCGCCCTTCTGTGCCTGCACCCCATTCCACGAGCGCAAAGAGCGCTGCCCCCTGATGGCACCGGCTGCTTGCCGCTCAAGCGGGACCCAGCACTGCATGACTTCATCGACACGTCATCACACGCCGGCGGACCCTTGTATGACCCATCGCAAAAACCCCAGTGGCACTCCGACTCTGACAAAGAGGGGTACCGGCAACATTTGGAAGAGCTGGGACATTACTATGCGGCCACAAAGAAGTGGTGAGCAGCCGCTGGAGCACGGGCGCGTCGGCGCTGGGGCGGCTGAGAACGCGCAGTGCCTAGCGCGCGGCATGCGGCGCGCCCTTGGCCCTTGCGTGGGCGCCGGCCTCGAAAAAGGCTTCGTGGGCAGGTCCCTGGCACCGGGGTGCACCTCAAGCTGGGCGCTGCGCAGCCGCTCCCCCTAATCTCGCACCCCCCTTCCCCAGGTTTCCCAACATGTTCTTTATGGAAACCCCCAAGCAGGTGAAATTGGGCCCTGATCAGGCCCCGCACTGTGCCTAGTGGTGTTCCTTTTGCCCCTCCCCGCGAGAAACACCCCCCCACTTTGGGGCCGCACACACGGCTGCAGACGTTGCTGCAGCGCCCGCCCCTCCGCCACTCAATCTTGGCCCCAAACCATGTCGATCTGAAACTCCGCAGCACTTTGAGACACCCACTGGTGACTTCAAGGCGTGGTGGCTCAGAGAGCAGGGAAAAGCCCTGTCCAACTTCACCTGCCAAGCCATAGTGAGAGCCGAAACCCTTGCACATTTGTGCAATTATGACGTTTGTGTGGTTGATTGGGAATGGGTGCATATGCAAATGCATGTATGAGAGGGCCGCGTCCACTTTGTTAGGGTGTGCCCATCACGTTCCTGTCGCATGTCACAGCAGGGCCAGGAATGTTGAGTCTGTCAGCCAGCACCTGCAGCGCACTGCAGGCTGCGCCGTCGTCCTCGCACCCCCGCAACACCACCGGGATACCCACGTCCTGCTCCACACACCCTAATCCCCCCAAACCCTTGCCCAGTCCGCAAGCCCCACTCTCCGCCCCTCTCCATTCACATTCCGTCTCCTCCTCCTCCCCTTGCCATCCACCTTGCCTCTGCTCCTCTGCCAATTGCAAACGACCACTCTTTGTTGCCCAATTGCACCCGCCTAATTGCAGCCAAATGTTACATACCTGCCAGACGGTACCCTGGAGGCCGTGCCTGGCGACGAAGCGGCTGAGGAGGTACGATGATAAACTCACTTCTGCATCCCTTTCGCCCCCCTCTGGTTGCTGAGCAGAGCACCGCAGCGCGGCGGCCCCGGATGGAGCCGTAGCCTGCAGAGAGGCAGCCACAAACACCCTGCTTGTGCGTTGCAACGAGCCTGCAGGAGCGGACACGGGAGCTTGCCCAAGCGCAGCTCATCCAGTGTATGGTGCTCGCTGCCCGGCGCGGGCAGCGCGAGCGCGGACTGGTGAAGAGGAGCTCCATGACGTTACAATGACATCCCGTCCCGCAGGTGGTCAGCGGAACATGGCGCAACCGCGCGGTGCGGGAGGTGCTGCGCGACCGCTTTGGGATGCGGCTGGTGGCGACGTACAACGCTTCAGTGCACTTCTGGAACGTCCACAGCCACAACGTGTTCGGGCTCGAGTGCAGGTGAGGGGCCGGCGCTTGGCGTGCCGCGGTGTCTGAGGTCGGGGCCGGGGTGGAGGACACAAAGCGAGGGCTGCTGGAGTGCGGCTTTTGGGGTGGACAACTGCTCAGCCTCGGGGCGGGGTGTGGAGGGGCCAGGGCGCGTTCTGTCTTCTTCTGGGGTCGAGAGAACAATTCTTCACCTCCTGGTGGTCGCTGAGCAAAGTCTTCGCCTGCAGCCACATCATACTCTCGTAACACGAGCCTGGGGGCTATCAAGCATGCCGGCTGTCTCTGAAGCCGTCCACGTGGCCCCAACCCTCAACTCAAACCCGACCTGCCCTCTAACTTGAACCCTGGACCGCCGCCCTCGCAGCCACTTCTGCTATCCTGGAGTGCAGCACGTCTGGCTCTACCCCCTTCACAAAACCCTGAAGGCCGCCGGCATCACGCGGCCGCCCCCGCAGTACGTCGCGCCCCCCGGCGCGCAGCTCGCGCCCGAGCAGCTGCCGGAGGCGCGGCAGCGGCGGGGGTGCGCTGAGGTGTACGAGGCGCTGGGGCAGGAGCGGCTCGGGCGGCCCAAAGCAGTGGCCGACGTGCTGAGGGAGGAGGACGCGGAGAGGCTTACGCAGCTCAAGGAGCGGCACGGGGTGCTGTGGCGGCTCTGGTGGTGGAGGCAGCAGCAGGCCTGACCAGGGAGACGTCTGGCATCCGCGAACTGTTGCAAGGAACATACATTTGTAGAGGGGCCGGGCTTGTCAAGATATGAGGCCCCGCAGCAGGCAGGCAGACAAAACCCATGGTGGTGTTTGAAATTGCGTGTCGACAGTATTGAAAGAAGAGTCGTCGGTTGTATTGTTACTTGAGTAGCGAGCGCTTGAATCGACCGGAGAGCACTTTGACTGCGCTTTGACCTGTCAGGGCCTGAAGCGAGTCCGCCACTGCACCCCACCCCAATGCGATGGGCGCAGCAAAACCCTCTGCGGCATGCGATTGATGGTGCACATGGACGCGGGCTTGCCGCCGATCGGGTGTGTAAAGATACCGGCCGCGGCTCATGCTCTCCTGAGAACATTGGATCCCTGCATGAGAAGCTGGTGAATGTGTGCTGGTGGTCCCGTTGTATACGGTCAGCACGTAGCGGTGCGTGGTGGAGCCGCGGGTCCCAGCTGCACCACTCCGCAAGACCCTGAAAGGAGGAGACCAGCCTGCTGTGGCGATACGGTATCCACCACTTCCGAGCAGCTGGCGACTCGGCACGTGTGGATGATGACGGGGAGGCCCATCTATGGCCATGGCTGTGGCTGTGCTGCCGGGACTGGTGATCGAATGTGTCCACTCGGGCACTTGGCACAAAAGATCTGCTGCGATTCATGCATCCGTCTGAAGTGCAGGGCAGTCAATTGCGTTTATTGAGGGAATCTCCTTGTTTAGGAGGCGTCGCCACAGCTCGATCGCGCGCAAGCGCTTGGCATGGTGGGCATGCCGTGCACTGCCGAGCGCCGCCAGCTGCGGCTGGCCTGCAGCGCTGGGCTATGGCGGTGTGCTGCCTGCTGTGGTTGTGTGCTCCTGCAGCCACCAGCCTGTGTGTTACAGTGCTATCTTGACTCGGCCCGCGCCTGCGGCCCCCCCTCCCCGGACCTAGACAAGATAGACAGCTGCGCATGTACCCCTGCCCAACACGCGCCCCCTCCCACACCGCATATCGGACCATCTGGATGTCTGTCCAGCCAGCTGCGGTACACAGTAAGCGAGCAACGCCTTCGGCGCCTCTGTACATGTACACATCGCAGCAACAGAGTGACATCATCGAGGGAGTCGTGGTTCATCTCACCGGAACGTCGGCTCTTTTCTTCTCGCGAACAGCGTGACCCGCGTACGAGCAAACCACGAACCAATCTGCGGTTTTGGGTCATTACGCATCACGCAGAGTCCAGCTTCCTCCTGGAAAACGGCCCGCCGCACTTGCAGCAGCAACAAAGCACACATGGCACAGACCATCGTGGTTGCGGGTTTTGGTTCCGGCATCTCCGCCGCCGTCGCGCGCACCTTTGGAAGGCAGGGCTACTCGGTGGCGCTGCTATCCCGCACACCAGCAAAACTCGACGCCGGCGTCAAGGGTGGGCGCTGCTCTCTCACATCGGGTCCCGCTTGGCAGTACTGTGATGTGAGGGCGCGGCCGCCTAGCTCCACACCACTGCAAGCCGGATTGCTATCCTCATAGGTCACTTTCAAGTATCCGTTTCATCCAAGACATTCAAATCGCGATCAACCCTGCCACCAGACCTGGAGGCCCAAGGCATCAAGGCGGCCGCGTACCCCACAGACCTGACTGATGCGAAGGCAGTCTCCGCCGCCATCGCCAAGGCCAGCGCGGAGCTGGGTCCCGTGGGCCTGCTGTTTTACAGCCCAAGTGAGTCTCATGGAATAGTAGGCCAGCGGCTGCACCGCGGCTGATTACAAGCACACCCACAATAACTTGCAGGCGGGGGCAGGCCTGTAGGGGGCCGCATGTGTTACAAGCGAGCATCATCCCACAGTGACGAGCGGCTTGCCGCGCCGGCGGCCGCGACGAGCGGCAGCCCTGCCATTTATGGGTTCAGGCGAGCCTGGATCATGGCCGCATCCTCACGCCAGGCTTGCAAATTCTTTGAGCCTGGCAGCGCCCGTTACAACCAGCCCCTCATCTGCAAGGGCCTGCACCTCATCGCAACCCCACTGCCCGCCTTCGACCTGCGCTTCCCGCTCCAAAGGCGGCCAGCCCGGGAGGACGGTTCTGTCTGGGCAGCCGGAGGCTTTCACGGCGGTGTTTCAGATGGCGGCCGCCGGGCTGGTGGCCGCGGTGCAGGCGGCCAAGGCAGATCTGGTTGCAGCCGGCGGCGCGGTGCTTGTCGCAGGCGGCGGGTTCGCCCTCGAGAGCGACGAAGCCACAAAAATCGCCGTTCAGTGGTGCGTGCATGCGTTTGCGCGTGCGGGCACGAGTGCAGGCGTGAGCATGCCTGTGCGTGCATATATATGTGCGTGCATGCATTAGTCAGCGCTCGTGAGCAGTCGTGCTGCATGCTGTGCAGCGTGCTTGCATGAGTTGCCGGGTGCCTGCACACTGCGGGGCAACCAGTGTAGCGGAGGATAGCAGTTCGTTCGGCGCCACAGCAGCGACCGCCGTGATGGGCCCAGCGTTATTCCCTGGATTTCGGATTTAGGGTCAGGCTTCGGCCGCGGTGTGATGAATAAACAGCCGGCTAGTGCCGCCCAACCGCGGGCCCCTTGCCAGCCACCTCGAGCGTTGATGCGCGCTCGAATTCGCCGCTGCTCGGGCTTTGAACCGCGCTTGGAGCCACCCCGACTCCTCCATCCCACCCCTCTCACCACAAAGGGACTCCGATTCTCTGGCTGTTGCCAAGGCGGCGCAGCGCAAGCTCGTCCACATCCTTCACCAGCGCCTGGGCGCTGAGGGCGTGTACGTCTTTGAGATCACGGTCAACGCTGCGGTCAAAGGCACCGAATTTGCCGACGACACGGCGACCCTGACCGCCGACGCGGTGGCCGCGCGCTTCGCCGAGCTGCTGGCGGCGCGCGACCCCAAGGTGTGGTGGTCCGCCATCGGCGCGTGATCTGGTGATCTGGCTCTTTCAGATCGACGCCACGTCAACGGTCTGACGCCGCCGCTGTCGGCGTGGCCCCTTTTTGCACCTTTGTGCATGTTGCGGTGGCGTGTGGTTGCAACAAGTGTGGATGTGGCAACAGCTCTGGCGCGTGATGTTGCTGCGCGCGCATCTCTGGTTCTGTTCTGCATTGCACAGTCTTCCGTCAGGTAGGGCTGTTCCCCTGCTGGCCCCGCCCTTGAGCTTGTCCTGGCACGCGCTTGACCTGTCCAGCTATTAATTGGGTTCAGCTCCTGCTGCGCCACGTGGCTGGGGGACACGCGGGCCTTCTTTGCTGCAAGCCGCCCACCGTGCGGAACCGGCTGCTTACGTTCTGCAGCGACGCCGTCTGCTTTGGCCTAGTCGCCATCCCACCAGCCCGGCACCCACTGCTGTAGTGCCCGAGATGCAGCACACTGCACTTGTTTTGCCCTTCCGTGCAATGCTGCCCAAAAAAGTGGGCGTTTGCGCTTTCATATCTTGATGACCCTCGTGACATCCAGGGGGTACGGTTTCATCATCCCGCGGTGAACACCGTTTACGATCTCTAGCGCCCATATCAGACAAGCGTATATAAGATTCCGACCGCAGTTTAGCTGCCACTTTGCACGCAGTACTTTACACTCGAGCCTCCTGCACTCCCGCATCGCGCCCTTAGCACGAGCAGCACGCATCCCCAGGCAACGCAACCATGGCAAAGACCCTCATTGTCGCCGGCTTTGGCCCGGGCATCTCCACCTCCGTAGCCCGCAACTTTGGCAGTCAGGGCTACTCGGTCGCGCTGCTGTCCCGCACGGCGGCGAAGCTGGAAGCGGGCGTCAAGGGTGCGCGAGAACGCGCCGTCACGCGCACCCGCCCCGTTTGCTCTGCCCTCATGTCATCTGCAGCTCCGCCCTCACCACCACCGTTCAAGGGCGCACAAGGGCAGGCGCACCGTTGCTTCCAACATGTCATACCCGACTTATCCCCTCTCGCTGTCCCCTATGCCCCCATACTGCATCATCTCCATCCCATGGCCCCCTCACATGACGTCATCGCGCTGTAATCATCACCCCACCCCATCCCCACACAAACCACTAGACCTGGAGGCCCAAGGCATCAAGGCGGCCGCGTACCCCACAGACCTGACTGATGCAAAGGCCGTCGCCGCCTCCATCGCCAAGGCCAGTGCAGAGCTGGGGCCCGTGGGCGCCCTCTTCTGGAACCCATGTGAGAGCAACGTACAGGGACATACATGCGCTGTGCAGATGGGCCTGTGCATGGGCGTATGACCAGCACAGGGCGGCAGGGACAGACGAGTTTGCCCTGGTGCCGCAGGCGCCTCGCCAGCCCGGCGGCAGGCTGGCCACAGCCCCCGGCGCACGTTGCTCACCAGCCTACAACACAACACCCCAAGCTCGCCCTTCACACGCTCACCTACAAGCGAGGCTTGAACCAACGCAGGCTCGACTTGCTCATGCCGCCCCTGCTCAGGAACTCACGAACAATAATCTCAACCCCCGCATCTTGCAGACGGTCAGCCGGTGAGTTCGCTGGAGGGGGAGCCCGAGATCTTCACCGCAAACTTCCTCGCCACGGTCACGGGGCTGGTGGCCGCGGTGCAGGCGGCCGAGGCTGACCTGGAGCAGACTGGCGGCGCAGTGCTCGTCACAGGCGGCGGGCTGTCCCTTGAGAACGACGGCTCAACTGGCGTCGCAGTCTCATGGTGCGTGTGCGCGCATGTGTGTGCGTGGGGGGCTGTGCGTCTAATTGCTTGAGCATAAGGTTGGCTGCGATTGTGCGCCGCGACGGCTTGCATGTGCGCGCGCGCGCGCGTGTGTGTGTGTGTGTGTGTGTTGTGGTGCACATGAGGGCACATCGTTTTGTGGTGGTGGGCTTGGCTCTATTTGATCGCCTTGTTAGCCGTTCCCGCAGCAGCCTCCTAGCGCTGCCAAGCATCACATTGTTCAGTGTATCGGTGTGCCAGACGCGACCCAGCTGCTCCTGCCCCATTGGAGCCACCCCAACGGCCGCGCATTGTCAAAACTGACCCACACTCCGCACACGCTCGCGCTCGCCGGCGCCTCTTGCCCGCGCCTCCACCCTACGCACGTGCCCCGCCCCTGCCCTCGCCCTCGCCCTCGCGCTCTCTCAGCC
>NW_014012295.1:0-4581 GCF_000611645.1 Monoraphidium neglectum
CCCCCCCGCACCTCATTCCCAATCTCAAACGTGATGATGCTGGCCGGGGGGAGGCGCGCCCTGGCGGCCTGCGCCTGCTGCAGCGCCAGGTCGGGGTCGCCTGACTCGAGGTTTACGCCGATGATGAACTTCGCACCGGTGCCCTTGTGCAGCTTGGCCAGAGAATCCCACACCTGAGGGGTTGATCGTAAGTTGCGTGTGCGTCCATGCACGAATGCACACAAGTGGAAGCGCGTGATTGTGAACAAATAGCCTACGAGCACAGGGGCCCTCTGCATCTTGCTGCGGATATGAGAGCAGGGATGCAACTGCTCGTTGGCGGCGGAGCCCCAGCTTTGCCGGCGGCCCACCTGCGGGGCCGGCACAACGGTTTGAAGGTCAGAGCTGCCACCGCCGATCCGGATGATGAGCGGGCCGCCGCCGAATGACGTCAGATAGTTGAGCATGTCCATGTACCTGTGGTTCGTGTGTTGGCGGAATTTTGTTGGATTGCGAGCCAGGAGTTTGCGTTCGTTGTTTGTTTGCTGGATGGGGAAGGAGGGGTTTGTGCAGGTGATTTTTGTGCAAAGGCACGCGTTACTTGGCACTGCCTGGGATCTGTGCAAATCACGGGAACCTTTTGCAACCGGTCAATTAAAGTCAAAGCACACAAGCCCGCGCACGTCCGGCAATTCAGGTGATGTACTGTCGCGCCTGCCAAGCCCCACGGACCGGGGTAGAATCAGATACAGAAATGCACGGGACATACGAGCGCTTGTTGTCCCAAGACCCAGGGCTTCCCCTGATTTATATGCCCCCAGCCTCGGCCAGCACTGACTTGGGCTGTGTTGACATCTCCTCAACGAACGGCCACTCATGGCTCAGCCCCAGGAACGACTGCGGGATCGCCGGCAGAGAGCGGTCGTCGACCTTTATCAAGGCGGTCGCCGCGCCGGCCGCCTGCTTGGCGCCCTTCGGCGTGGCGAGCGCGAGCGGGGCGGCTGCGGGGGCAGGAGGGCGTTCGATTATGGCGTGAAATGCTCAGGCAGGTGAGCGGCGAGCAAAGAGGGTGCCATTCAGAAAATGATGCAGAATGAGGCTCGTATGATAGCATGCGTACTGTCACATTGGCGCAGACCGGCGGCGCATACACAGCTGCAGCTGTGGCGCCAACGCAGCTGGGAGCTGCAGCACAAGCAGCAGCGGCCAAGATGGTGGGGGCTCGGCGGTGCGCTGGTGCGCTTACCGCTGAGCGCAGCCCACGCCACTGCGGCGACGATTGCAAGCTTACACGCCCGCATCCCTTCCCGCCTCCAGATTAGAAGTTCCGCGGGGTCGAGGGCTGCAGCAGCTACGGGGTACTTTAGCCGCTCGTTGGCCGCCGTTGCCTTTGTCGAAACGTCCAATACAGCTGTTCCTAAGATTTTCGAGATGCGGAATCGGTAGACGCCACTGGTGATCATGCGCGCGCCCTGGCGACGGGTGGGGTCACTAGGGAAGGCGGCCCAACCGCTGCGGCGCTCGGCCGAGAGAACAGCGCGTGTGGCCTCAGCGTCAGGTGCTTTGTTGTTTTGTGTTGCAAGGCCGCAAGCTTGGCCTCAGCTCCGCGTGGGCCTGCTGCCCTCCTCGTCTCTGACACCCCAACACATCCCAGCGGCTGGCCCAGCACAGAGAGTGACATGGCCTTGGCACAGTACAGGCTACACAGGATGAATGGGAAACATGCTTTGAGATGTGAAGCAGCTGACCCCTGCACAACTTTTGCGTGATTGGTTGGGCGATAACCGCTCGGTTGAGGGCGGCGATGCCTGCAGCGTACGGTCGTCCCGCCTTAGCGGAAATCCAATTGCGCATGCGCATCCTGTGTTCGGGCACCAAACTCCGCGACCCTTCAGGTATATGTTGACAAATCTATCCATCTTCCCCTCCCTCATACCGTGCGTATAGTGAAAGCATCATCGCGAACAACATCGCACGCCGTGAACCGGCCAGTGGACCACCAATCACTTATTGCGGCACACTGAATCAGGCGCAGCGCAGAGCAAACTTGATTCCCATCTGTTTGGTCACCACGACAGACCTGAGGTATCGGGCTTGCTGTGTGCCGCAGGCTCAATCGCACAGCGACGCTGACCGTCTCATTGTCCAACCATGGATGCCCAGGCCCTGTTTGAACGCCAAAATCGGTCGCAGGGCGGCAGAGTGTGAGCAATATGACTTCAGTGCGCCAGTTTTTCGGATTTCCCAGGTCACCCCCTTCTTGCGCAAAAGACACACCAGGTGAACAAGGGAGAAGGTGTGGCCGGTGACTGTGCATGATCTGCCTCGTTCATGTTCTGGGTGGAGTGCTTCGAAATACGGAAAGTTTGGACACAAAAATCCCTACCACACCCCGGTAACCCTGGCTGATAGGCCGTTCCGGTGCCAAAGCGTCGTGTGTCGCTGCAGCGGGTGCTTGTCTCTGGAGCTGGACATTTCGTCATCAGATACACAACCTGTAATTCTTGCAATAAATAGCTGGCGGCAGAGGCCCTCTTGCTCGGATTCAAGCCACTTTCATCGTGTTCCTCCCCTCCTTGGGCCCCGTAGCCGTCTTGCAACTCCCTGCAACGCCCTGATAGTAGTACTGGAGCATAAGTCACGTCCACTGAATGCGGCAACCCCACCGCCCCGCCGGCCGCAGCACTGCGCGGCGCCGGGTGACGGGCGGCGCGGCGGTTGCGCTGCTGCTGCTGCTCGCGGTCGCCGCGGCGCCGCAGCGCGCGGCTGCGCAGGATGTGAAGGCGGCGCTCACGCTGGACAGGGCAGTGGCAGAGAACCAGTACGCCTGGTCGATCCTCCCCGACCGGCCAACGCCACTCAGCCTGAAGCTTCCCGCTGGGCAGACGGCGCAGGTCACCTACACAACCAAATACCAGCGCCGCCTGCTGAGCACCAAGTTCACAGTGAGAGCCACAGGGTCGACCACAAATCGGAGGGGCGAGGGGTGGCCGGCGGTCGTGCCGCGATGCAGACGCCGCCGGGAGGCGGCGCTGTGCACACGCGGGCTGCTTCCCTTGTCCCGCATGCATTTGTGCACGCTCGTGAAATCACACACACACACACACACACACACACACACACACACACAAACACACACGTGCGTGCCCTAACACTCCGCACCCTGCAGGTCGCTGGCTTCGTCAACTTCACAAACCGCGGCAACCTGCCGCTCATCGTCTCGGGCGGCCAGGTGACAATCTGCAACGGCTTCTTCGCGGAGCTCAACGCCACGACCAAGGGCGCCCCCATCAACGCTGGCTGCAGCGGCTCATCCTACAGCATACCTCTGCGCCGCAGCCTCAACCCCCCGAAGAGCGCGCCCGGCGGCCAGGCGGTCGTACCGTTTGAGGGGACGGTGACGGTCAACCGCATCACGGCCCCCACCATCAACGGCAACGGCATCAACGGGCCCGTTGCCACCGCGTACGTCGATGCGTATCTGACCACCGGGGGACGCGTGGTGTCGACGCCGCAGCGCTTTTCGTTTGACATCTCACCGGGTGCGTGGCGGCCCTGCCTGCCGGGGCGCATGCGTTTGAACGCTCTAGTGCGACCAAATCCCAAGCTTCAGGGGGCACCCGCCAGGCCTGCGCTGGCCTCGTGCGGCACGCTCAGGACAGGCGCTATATTAAATCAGGGCCTATCACGCAAACAAGTAGCGCATTGGCGTGGGCAGGGGCGCTCTGCGCTGCAGTTTTGCCGACCACCCTTTGCAGCTGCTCACGCGCCCCTTTGACCGCACCCTCTCATCTTACCCGTTGTCGTCCCCCAGCAGGCCAGGAGAACAACCGGGGGGAGACGGCCATCGCGTGAGTGTCTAGAGCATGGAGGGGAGGAGGAGTGCAACCCCCACGCAGCCTCGCAGCGGGGCGCACTAGCACGCGCGCAGCAGCGAGCGCAGCCGTCAAAGCCTCAGCAAGGCAGACAATCAGGGCCCTGTGCCGCTGCAGCTTGGCCCCAACGCTTGGCCCCGCCGCTGGTGCCGCTGCGACAGCCGCGGCAGAAGACGCTGGCGCAGCCACCCGCTCTGCTGTCCACCGCTCTGCTGCAGAAGCCAGCCACGCCTCACGATCGTGCCACGCACCCCCTCCCCTGCTCGCGGCCCGCATCCGCGTGTCTCCAATCCCATGAGCCTTCTCAACAGCTCCAGCAGCTGGCGACTGTGGGACGCTGTCGCATTCTGATCCCAATCCTGATCCTCCACGCTCCCTCTGTTGCCTGCTGTGCAGGTACGATGACTTTGTGACGGGACCTATTGCGCCGCTGACCATCTTCCCGGTGGCCACGAGCGGCAACAAGATCCCAGACGGTCTCGGCCTAAAAATCGAGGACACGAATTCTTACACGTGAGGGGTCCCTGGGGCGTGAGGCGCCGAGCTGACTGGTGGCGGCGGTGGAGGTGCTGTGGTGGTGTGCGGTTGTCAGCTTGCCATGCGGGCACACGTCTGTGTGCACATGCGTGTGCGCAGTTTTTGCAAATACACATGCGCGTGCACAAGGATGCGTGCAGTTTCGAGTTTCAAAGCTAACTTGGGCAAGTGCGCGGGCATGTGCAGACGC
>NW_014012295.1:4942-9105 GCF_000611645.1 Monoraphidium neglectum
GCGCGGCAACACACACACACACACACACACACACACACACACACACACACACACACACACACACACGCGACATACACACACACATGCATGTATGTGTGTATATATACACACACATACACACGCACACGCGCACACACAATACACACATCAACACACTAACAAGACACATCACCACCACCTTCTGAACTCCAATCCCCAAACCTCCCCCTCCAAACCAGCTATACCGCGTCCTTCAAGTACGTAGACGGGCAGACGCCCTGCAACGTCCCCCTGACCGCCGCCAACACCCAGCGCCTCTACGTGCAAGACCCCGGGGACGCCCCCCTACCAGAGCCCGCGACCACCGCCGTCACGATCACGTTCACGGACTGCAAGTCCAAGAGCGGCGGCCGGTTCGGCTTCATAACGCCGACGGCCCGGCTCAACGTTACCTGGGGGCTCAAGAAGACGGCGAACGTGACATCACTCCGCGTCAGGCGCGGCGAGTACGCCGCGGTGCGGTACAGGGTGGAGGCGACCCGGCCGCCCCCAAAGGCGGCGTATTCGCTGTCTGGCGCCGTTTTCGTGTCGCCCAAGGACGGCGTCCTCGGCGGCAAGCCGCTGGACGTGCAGTCCGTGACCGTCTCCGGCGCGGGCGGCTCGGTCAAGGCTGCCTGCCAACTCGCGGGGCCGGACAACCACCAGGCGTGCCCCTTCGAGGGCTTGAAGTACGCGACCACGGGGCTCGCGCCGGTCGCGGGCGAGCTGCGGGCGGAGATCGTCTTGAAAGACGGCTCCCGAATCTCGGTCCCGCCGGAGCGCTTTGACTTCACCAAGCTGGCCCCGAACTTTGTGATCGGCCGGAAGGCCGAGATCACGGATACGTTCTCGGGGCCAAACCTCGACGCGGCCAACGCGGCGGGGCTGGCGGTGGACTGGGACCGGGACCTCAAGCCACCCGGCGGCACCGACGGCGTCGCGCTCACGATCGAGGACGCCCGGACGTTCGACTACGCCGTGCGGCTCGGCGGGCCGGCGGCTAAGTGCGGGCGCTACAGGCTGACCAACACGGCGCGGTTGGCGCCGATAAACGCGACGCAGGCGCCGATCACGGCGTCGGCGGACGTGTCGGTCGAGGTGTACGGGTGCTGACGGCACTTCCATTCACGCGCCCGCTGTTTGCAGAGGCAGCGCTTTCTGCTGTCCGGGGCGGCGGATGGCGGCACTGCCGGCTGCGCCCCCGGGGGACTCGGGACGGCGCTGCGTGTTGCAGGGGCCGCTCACCGTCGCAGCCGCCGTGGCAAAGACAGGCCGACACTTGCATGTGGGGCCAGCGGCGCTGGGGCGAGCGGCGTGCTGGGCGAGGCTGGCTTGGCCTGGAGCTGGGGAGCTGCTCTTGTGCATGTCGTGCCTTCGTTGACCGATGGTTTGACCAGTTGCCACGAACTCTTTTCCCTGTGAGCCGCTGTCGTCTTGTTTCCAAAGGCGGAGCGGTGTGACGTGGTCGCGAGGGGCCCCCACCGGTACGGGGTTGCCTCTGAGAGCATTGCCCACTCGCGGCCCCTCTCTGTGATGGCACCTTCCACGGCGCACCCTCCCAGCAACCAACCGCCCGCCCCCGCCCCACAAACATCCTATGCCCTAACCGCGCCCGCGGCGCCGGGCGCTCATGGAGCCCACGCTCTCCCACCCGCACCGCAGTCGGCTGCGAAAGCCGCGCGGCGCGCCTGGCGTCGCCCCGTGCGCCCTGGGGCGCGACGGCCTCTGCGCATGCTCGCCGGCCGTGGCTGTTTTGCTGATCAATCACTTCAGCGCTCCCTTCGGTTTCCTCTCCTCATTCTCCCTTCCTAGTCTCAAGCTCTCAATCCAGTGTCGTCCTCGGCCCTCACACGCTTGCCGAGCGCCGTGTCCCCAGAAACCATTGAGGGGTACCCTATCTGCGCCAGGCGCCATCGCGCCGTGCCATGCTCCCCGGCCCAAAAACAGTTGCACACCGGCGCGGTCACTGACTTTCACAGGACGGCACATGCTGACCGTGTAAGCAACGATCTGCTAGCAGTAGCAGGGCACATGTAGCCGCAGGTTTTGGTGGTTGAAGTGCAGTCACACTTTTGGGGATAGTCCAGGTGACGGATGATGTCACAGCTCCAGGGCGCCAGGGGGGCGGATGCACACAGGGCGAAGCGGCTCAAAGGCGGCCTTTCGCCAAAGCACTGTGACCTAACAACATCATACTATATATCTGTTCGGTAGAGTGCCACTCATATGAACCATGACGCCTGTTTCTGAGATCATCGTTCCCAAAAAACATGTAGTAGCGGAAGGGGATTTGCTGCAGGTGAGAACTTGGCGTCAGCTGCGAGATGCATCCTTATGCACCAAACAGCACGACTACAAAGTAGTGTGTATGCATACCAAGGCGGTGGATTAAGCATGCAGGTGCATGGTGAAGCGGTGGCCGCGGGCGGCGCTGACGGTGATGCACAATGCGCCCACTCGCACACGTGCGCGCAGGTCCCAGGCCTCCGTGACCTCCGGGTTGGCCGCGCCTTTGGCTCGGGATTCATGGCGCAAAACCGCATCTACCAGCTGCTGGACGCGACCACGGGCCGCAACGCAGGGCTCGTGCTCAAGGTGGAGTGGTTTTCGCGGGCTTTGCATACTGATGACTCCGGGGGTGTACTTTATATTTGAAACTACTTCAGTTGCATGAAATCAGAAATTCGCATTCCAACGCAGCGTGTGTACGAGCTGCTGCACGCCGCGGCATCCGCCCACGAGCCGCCTGCTCGGCCGCTGCCGACGGACGCGATCGCGCCCGCCGGCAAACGCCGCAGGTCTGCCGGCCGTCCGGGGCCGCGCAGCACTCGCTGGCGCACGAGGCGCGCCTGTACCGCAACCTGACGCTGCTGGCCGACAAGTACGGGCCCAGCATAGGCACCCTCTTCCTACATGTAGGGACAAAGGGCGGCGTGAGGGTTGCCGAACCCTCTAATGTGGCCGGGTGTTCACGCCCGCTATGAGTCTTGTAGCATCTTCTGCCGTCCGTTTAATGGCCCCAAACCGTAAGCCCACCCTCAGGACCCCAAACAGCCCGCCCGCGGGCCCTCTGCGCGATGCCGCCTCTGGGGCCGCCCTCACTCCTTGTCTGAAACGTCCCCACCCCTCTGCCCGCCCCGCCGGCCAATCACCGCAGGCGCGCGCCGTCCTCATCCAAGAGGACAGGACCATCGTGGGCGTGATTATCGAGAAAGCCAGCGGACTGAGCATCGACAAGCGCGTGAGCGGGCGCTGCGGGCAGTCGGTTCTTGGGAGCCCAAGCAGGGACGGGCAGGGGCGCCGCCGGCGCCGGTGCCGGCTGCGGCTGCCGCGCAGCTAGTAATGCTGGCAGGATGGTGCCTGCGTGTGCGCATCGGCAGGGCGCCACATGCAGGGAAGGGCCCCTTACAAATCAGGCGGCACTCCCGCGCGCGGCTGGCCCGCCGCGTCACCCTTGTATCACCCGCCGTGCCACTGGGCCGCTCCATCTCCATGCCATCGAGCCCCATGACCCCGGAAGCGGCCCGCAGAACACTCGCTGGCGCCCGCGCCGCCGCTGTCACCTTACCATCATCACCGTCGGCCCCCAGAGCGATCGCTACATCAATGGTTCATGATGGTTGCCGCATGCCGCCGCCGCCGCCGCCGCCGCCGCAGGTGTCTGACCCGGCGTTTCATGATGTGCGCTACGTGCTGGCCCTCCTGGCCGACGTCCTAACCGCGCTTGACGTTGCCCAGCGCGAGCTCGGGTGCGGCGCGTGCTGCATCGTGCATCGCAGCTTGTATTGAACTTGGGACGCACGGCGGCGGCCGTCGGCCGGGGGCGCGCTGGCAGGGCCCTTGCGTCATGCCTGGCCGACGGCGCGGGGGCGGGCATGAGCATTACAGGGTAGGGCAAGCAGTGCTCCATGCTGTGTGCGGACAAAGGTGCCGCAGGCGCAGAGCAGGCCCCAAGCCCCCCTAGGGTGCCAGCGCCCTGCCTGCACTCTCAATCCCTGCCGCTTGCCGGCCCATCACCTGCACATTGTTTCCTTTCCCGCACACATACGTACACCCTCTCTCTCTCTCTCTCTCTCTCTCTCTCTCTCTCTCTCTCTCTCTCTCTCTCTCTCTCTGTCTCTCTGTCTCTCTGTCTCTCTCTCTCT
>NW_014012295.1:9205-14329 GCF_000611645.1 Monoraphidium neglectum
CTCTCTCTCTCTCTCTCTCTCTCTCTCTCTCTCTCTCTCTCTCTCTCTCTCTCTCTCTCTGTCTCTCTGTCTCTCTGTCTCTCTCTCTCTCTCTCTCTCACACACACACACACACACACACAAACACACACACACACACACACACGCAGCCTGGTGCACTATGATTTGAAGCTCGACAATGTTCTGGAGCACTGGGGGCCAGGTGAGCGGCTGGATACACCGGCCTCAGCAGCGCTGCGTGCAGGCAGGGCTGGTCGGGTGGTCCACTGGTGGGCGTCGCTCGGTCAGACAGATGCTGGACTGCACGGCTGGACTGTCGCGGTGGCCGGGCCAGGGCACCTCCTGCAAGTCGCCTCTCACTGCGAGAGTTGATGTATTGGGTGACCTGCACGCACGCCCCCTCCTTCGCGGCGAACCGCGCCCCGCAGACGACGACGCCGCCGTGCCCGACACGGTGCCCATGCAGGCCGCCCTCGCTGCGGCCCGCGGCGGCGCCAAGCGGCTCCCGGGGCCTGCCGGCGGCGTGAGCGGCAGCTGGGAGCTGGGGCAGCTCCCGCGGTTCAAAGTCTTCGATCTCGGCACATCCGTGGTGTGGCCTGGTGCGTCTGCGGTTGCTGCGCGCCTTGAGTGATATGAGATGCATTCCTGTTGGTTCCTGTGGCACAGGCACGGGCGTGGCTGCCTGTTACAGGCTTGCTGGTTGCGCCTGTCCCGCAAATGTTTGCCTGCATCCCGCAAGGGAATGTCCGGGGGCTTGACGGGTAGAGCGAGAGACGTGGGCGATCCTGGAGCGGTTTGAAGCGACAGACAGATCATTATTATTGAGGCGCCCTGATCTCACGGCATCCCCTCCTTCAATGCGCGCTTCACCCCGGCCCCTGCTGCGCGCGCCTGGAAGACCCTTTCAGCGTTGCAGCCTGGAACATCGGCGCCCGCGCGGCGCGCCCGAGCCTGAAGGGCGCCTCGCCCGGCTGCTGCGGCGGCGGCGGCGCCGCCGTCACGGCCGCCGGCGCCAACGGCGCGCCGGCGGCAGCGGAGCAGCTGGAGCGTGACGCGCAGCAGAGCACGAGGACGTGGCCGGGGGCGATCGAGCCGGCCGGCGAGAAGGATGGGCGGGGGCGGCGGCGATTCAAGTACAGCAAGCCCTATTTTATGGTGAGGGCTTGGGGGTTGATCCCAGCAGCAGATGGGTTTAGGGTTTTGACCCCAAACTTAGCTCTTCAAAAGTTTGGGACAGAGATGGTTGAGTTGCTCAAGCCTGGGATGGCTGGGACTTTCACATTCAGGTTTGGGATTGCTTTCAGGGTGTTGAACTGGATTTTCTGTGTTGTGCGCGCTCATCAGTTTCGGGGTGGTGGATCGTATGTGATGAGTGGTTGCTGGATGCGGACATGCCCTGTGTGCCCGCAGCACTGCCTCCGACTGTCGCTCAACCGCCCGCAACCGCCGGCGCGCTGTTGCGTTTTTGCCAGGTGCGCCTGTACCACATGTACTGGCTGCGTAGGGGCGACGCGTACCGCCTGCTGTCAAGCCTGGCGCGCCACCTGGACGGCCGCACATGGCCCATGGAGGACATGGAGGAGGTGAGGGGCCAGCAGCGGGGTGGAGCGATTGCGTGCGATTGCGTGAAGGGCGAAGAGGCGAGCTTCAGGCGCAACCCAGCAGCAGGAGCAGGAGCAGGAGCAGGAGCAGGAGCAGGTGGAGCAGCAGCAGCAGCAGCAGCAGCAGCAGCAGCAGCAGGCGCCGGAGCAGCAGCAGCAGCAGCGGCGGCAGCAGCGGCAAGAGTAGCAGCAGCAAGAGCAGCAGCAGCAAGAGCAGGAGCAGGAGCAGGAGCAGGAACAGCTGCACCAGCACCAGCACCAGCACCAGCACCACCACACCACCACCAGCAGGCGGAAGAGCATCAGCAGCAGAACCCCCAACAGCAGGAGGAGCAGCAGCCTGAGTGCATGCGCCTGTACCCCGTACCGACCGTCCCTCAAGCACGCCCGCTCGTCGAACGCATCCCCCTCCCCCCTCCCGCAGGTGACCCTGCTACTGGCTTTCCTCGAGCACGCCACCGGGCGCCGCCGCCGCCTCAGGGCAAAGTTCGTGCCGCGTAGCCAGCTGGAGCCGCCCCTGAAGCCTGAAGACACCCACCCGGCGTCGGCGCCTACAGCACGCCTGGCGGCGCGCGCCAACGGGCGGCAGGCCTCCCTCAAGACGGCCCTGCCGGCGGCAGAGCGCCCCGACCAGGCGCCGCCGCGGCCCGACCAGCTCGCAGCTGCGACCGCGCACGACCCCTTTGCGGCCCCAGACCTGCAGCGTCAGCCGTTCTTCGGGCTCGCCGGCGCCGCGCCTGGCGCCGCGCCCACCCCGCAGCCGTCGCTCGCGGAGCCGGGGGCGCCGCCGCCGCGGCCGCCGGCCGCCGTTGGGCTGCGCCCGGCCGCGCCGCCGGAGCGGCAGCACGTGCTTGGGAGCAGCGCGCCTGTGAGGGGGGCGTTTGCCGGGCAGCTGCTGGCCGAGCCGCTGCTGCAGTCGCTGCTGGGCCGACTGGGCCCCGACGCGCGCGCCCCGTCGGCCGCGGTCGGCGGCCGCCTGCCATCTGTCGTTTGATAGGGCTGCCCGATGGTGTCTGATCTCGTTCGGGGCTTTGATCATGGATGTAAACACGATTTGAAGGGCCTGTAAGGACCTAAATCCGAGGAAGTGGCCTCTGCTGCATTGAGAGGATCATGTAGGGCGCCCGTTATGCCCGCTACCAGGCTGTCTGCAGCAGCCTGCCGTTGACTTTTCACGCCTTGGATTTGCTCATCGCGCCTTGAGCTTTAGAATTAGCAACCGTGCCACCCAACATCAGATGCTTGCTATCCTTTGGCTTGACACCGTACCGACGCCCGCTTCTTGCTCGGTTTCCGCTTTGATGCCTTGCGGCGGGCGCACGACGGACAGCGCGGGAGATGCGAGTGTGCGGCCGCTGTGGCACCGGCGCCCGTGCGCTCTCCAGTGCACGGGTCACCTCTTCCTCATCCGGCCTCCCGCCCGCCCAAACACAATTCATGGAAGGGACCGCGTGTGTGTGGGGCCGAACTTTGAGCACCCATTTCAGGGCTGTCTGGGACGTTGGGGCCCCAATTGTGGGCAAATCCTGGGATCGAGGTTGACAACATGATGGCAGGGTGAGCTGGTCAACTGCACAGATGATGGAATGGTTGATGATCGTTGCCTGACCCCCGCTGACGGCGTCGATGTTCAATTGTGATTGATAAGAACGCTTCCACTCCAAGCACCTTTACTCTGGGGATGGGTGGAGGGTCTAACCCTCTTGACTAGTTGCCACGGGTGGTCTCCACCGACCATCACATCGCAAAAGCCCGCGGCATCGCTGTAACTCCCGTGCGCCCGCCACCATGCGTGCCATGTACGATAGAAGGGAGCTGACGCTGTGCGAAGCGAGTTGGAATTGCGGGACGAGCGGCAAACGCAGCAGCAAAGCAAAGCAGTGAGCAGCAGCATCCTCAGCAGCAGCAGCAGCAGCAGCAGCAGCAGCAGCAGCAGCAGCAGCAGCAGCAGCAGCAGCAGCAGCAGTGGCAGCAGCAGCAGTGGCAGCAACAGCAGCGAGGATGGCTTTTGTCCCGGTCTTGTTGTTTCTGGCATAAATGGCGCCTCGGGCGGCCCTGTGACAAACAGCGGCTGTCTTCAGTTCAGGTGTTGCAGCGTGTTCGGCCCAGCGGCGCTCGTGCAGGGTGTATTGTCGATGCAGCTGCTGCACTTATTTCTGGACAGGCTGGGGTGCGTGATGTTGGCTGCGTAAAACGGCACAAGTTACCATGCAGTTATTCAGCATCCCAGGTTGCATTTATCAGTGGAATGACTGCGGCAGTGGCTCGGTGGTGCCTTCCTCTTCTGAAGGCCCCGGCTTCAGCTACGCCAACACCTCGTCCTCCCACCTTGCTTGTACGGCGCCCCGCCCACCGCTTGGTTGGGCTCGGCTGGGGAGCCAGCTCGAGCCAAATCATGCGCCAGCTCAAGCCACGCGTCGTTGCCATGCGCGCACAGGCGCTGCCTGCCGGTCGCATGTGTTGGGAGTTCGAAACCAGGAGCGTTAATAATGTGGAAGTGAGCTCACTAATTTGCAAAGCTCCACGAGACGGGTGTGTCACTGGCCTTCATCTTGAAATCCCCCCAGCTTTCACCACAAGAAGACCAGGGTTGACTCATTGACCAGCGATCCACCGCCTGCCATGCTGCAAATGCAGCTGTGTGAGCAGTCGACCTATATAACATATGCAATTACCTCGCTAAGGAGTCATGGCGCTTGCGCAAGCAGTTGTGCGGGCGTTCTGAGCAGTTGTCGGTGCCTCGAAGACCAGGCAGGTGGGCTAGGCGCAGCGAGTTGTGCGCAGCGTGTCGCCACAGTCCTTGACGTATCGTGCATGCAGTATTGGGATGCCACATCGTCTTGCAAGCCTTGTCAACTCCCCACACCTTCGGGAGCTAGCACGCTGTCACGCCCCACAGATCATTTGGGCTTGCCTGACGCGCCAGTCAAAAGATTGGAAGTAGCTGTGGCTCAGTCAATAAGCCATACTAGACGCATACTAGACGCACGCTGGGCGGTGCACGCTGCCCGGTCACTCGACCCCGCTATCGGCACTTCAGCCGCAGGCTATCTTTGCAGAGCCAGTCACCATCCCAGGCGTGGACGTACATACGACAAGTCCTACAGAAGTGCAGCAACTACAGTAGGCAGCCCTCGCGCGTGTCGCGTTGATTACGCTGGGCCCGAGGGGGAGTGCGCGCCGCGGCGCCGTCCGCCGCCGCGATGAGCGGGCTGCCAGAGATCCCCAAGAAGTTAAAAATCCAGGATGGAGACATCTGCTGGTTCTGCAAGCAGCCCGCGGACGAGAGCTCCTGGCGAGGCCTGGGCAAGCTGTGCAGCACGCGCACGCCGCTCGCAGAGTGAGCACGCCCTCGCTCTGCCGTGTGTTAGATTGATTGCGAGCCGCCACAGCGTCCGGGCACAAGAGGCTGATGATAAGTCGTCTGCTCACCTTCAGCCCGCGACCCCTTCTCTGCCTGCCAGGACGCCAGCCCCGGCGCACCCAGCCCGCCCCCTAGCGCGCGCCCAGGCCACCCCCCGCC
>NW_014012295.1:14824-15968 GCF_000611645.1 Monoraphidium neglectum
CCCCGCCGGCCCGTGCCTCGCCCGCCCCCCCTTGCAGCGGCCACTTCATTCTCTACCACGAGCCCTGCGCCGTGTTCAGCAACGGATCGGGGCTCATACCCTCTGACGGCATGGCGGATGAGGCGATCCTCCGTTTCTATGGCCACGGGGAGGCCAGCTATGGCGTCGGACTCAAATGCCGCCTCTGCGGGAAGCGGTGCGGGTTACACATAAGTGTTTGGGGTTGCAGGGTTTAGGGTTGAATGTTGTATACAAAGGTTTTGAATGCCACCTCTGCTGGAAGCGGTGCGGGTCACACACCCCCTCCACCACCACTCCGCGGCCGCCAGCCGGCCTTGCGCGCCCTCAGAGGGCCGCCCGCGGCCCACGGGGCCCCGGACGGCCGCCGCTGCCGACCGGCGCGGGCGCAAGCCCCTGTTATTTTTTGCCCTGGAACCCGACCGAGCGCCCTCCGCCCCGCACACACAACGGCACCTTCTCCCCCTGCTTCACGGTGCCCGCAGTGGTGCAACCTTTGGCTGCCTAAATGGCCCCTGTACCCAAGTCTACCACTTTCCCTGCGCCCGCATGCTGGCCTTCCGCAAGTCGCTAGTCTTCTCGCTCGAGAGCCGCGACATGGCATGCCTCAAACACATCAAGCTGTGAGCGCATGCGCGGTCCCGGCCCCCTCTAATGCCTGTTAATCAGGACAGCCGCGGCGGCGATACGCGGGACATCTTCTCCTGGTGCTGCGCGATGTCTCTCTGTTTGCTGTTGTGCTAGCACGCGTCGTTCTTGCCGCCCACATGCCCGCGTTGCTCGCGTGCGGCCGACGCCGACCGAGCGATGCGTGCGCCGTCCGCATCCCCCCCAGGCTCAAGGAACCGCATGAGACTACTTTTTTGGGGATGTGGATGGAGGCCGGCGGCGGCTGGAACGGGGTGTTTCAGAAAGAGGCGGAGGAGGAGTGGGAGCAGATACAGCCTGCAGTCGAGGGCCGGTTCCCAAAGGTGTGGCGGCGGCTTCTGGAGGGAGGCGGAGGAGGAGGGGGAGGAGGAGGAGGAGGAGGAGGGGGCGGCGGCGGCGGCGCGGCGCCCGGCCGCGCAGGCGGCATCGCGTCGCCCCGCAGCGGCGGCGGCGGCGGCGCGCTCGGGCGGCGCAACAG
>NW_014012294.1:0-15001 GCF_000611645.1 Monoraphidium neglectum
CACATACACACACACACACACACACACACACACACACCTGTTGCGCTGCTGCCGCTCCACATTGTTCAGCTCCACCACCAGCAGCGCGCTCACCACCCCCACCGCGCCGCCGCAGAAGGACGCCACTATCGGGTCCACGCGCGCCAGCTGCTCAGGCAGGTGCACGGACTGGACAAAGTCCAGGTAGGAGGTGCCTGCGGCCAGTCCAGTCCAGTCCGAGGCGGCGGGAAGAGAGGGGCAGTCCAGGGTCGGCACACAGCAGCGGCATCCTCAATCTCTGCCCAAGCCGGCCTGTTGCGCCACGGCAGCCGGGGAGGCTGCCCTGCCAGCATACGGCCCGACGAGCCCAAGCCCCTCCTCCCACCCAAACTTTCAGCGGCCCCGGATATGTGCCGCCGAGTTCCCCAGCTTGGCACCTCATTGATGCCCAAAGTAACCGCCACGAGCTTGAAATCCGACCCAGACTCAAAATCCAAAATTCAAATACCCACCCCCGAGGCCGATCTTGACCTCCAGCAGCGGCGCCAGCAGCGCCCCAAACACGATCACGCTCGCGACGAAGCCGGCGTAAAAGGTGTAGTAAGTATTCAGCGTCTCGTTGGTCAGCGGCGGCAGGAAGGGAAGGGCCGAGAGGTACGACTCCTCCAACTCGGGGGCGCCGCCGTTGGAGGGCGCGGTGGGCGCGTCATCGCCGCCCTGTTTTTCGGGTCGTTGTGTTTGATGTCCGGGAGGGCGGGCGGGCGTGATCGGGGGCGCGAGGGTCCGGGGGCGGGGTGTGGTTCGGCGGTGGGTAGGGGCTGGCGCGCGCTGTGAGGTGACGCAGTCGCCTGGGTCGCAGTTCTGTGAGGCACCCACTGCCCAGATTGATGCCTGGCTGCGCGGCAGGCATAACACACACACACACACACACACACACACACACACACACACTCACACACTCACACACACACACACACACACACACTCACACGCGCGCGCGCCCACACGCACCCACCTTGAGCCGCTGCTGGATGCGCAGCCGCCGCACCTCCTCCATCAGCAAGAAGATCCTGTTGCGGCGCGACGTGATGTTGTCCGTGATCTCATCCAGCTGCATGCCGGCAAAGTCCTGGGGCCGTCGAATCACGGTGAGGTGGCGGCGACGCTTGATCAGAAGGGGTGAGATTCAATGGGGAGCGACGGCAGCAAAAGGGCGTGTGCCACCGGTGCGGCTGCAGTTCAACAAGCAGACAAAGCCGCTGCCAGCGGAGTGACGCCGGCCGCAGCACGCACTTGGACGTTGCATGCATGTTGCAGCCCAAGGCGAGTCACGGGCGTCCAAGCTGGGGGGCGGGGGGGCTGTGTTGGGTGGCTGCATGGCTCTGGCGCGGGGGAGCGTCACCTTGACGGCATCGCGGCTCTCGATAATGCAGAAGTTCTCGGGCAGCGCGTACGAGTCGCTGCGGTTGGGCGGCCCATGAGGTGTGCGTGGGTGGACGGATGCGAGGACAATTGGTGCGGCGGGCCGCAACATGGGGGTGGGCGCGAGATGAGGCAGCTGCTGACGCTGCTGGGAGGGGCCAGGTCCGCCGACGCGCCATTCGCCGGCGTGCATACCCAGGCGCATGCAGGTTGGTGCAGCGCAAGGCAGCCGGGCGCCTCAGCACACCTCCCCTCATCCCCAAGTCTAGGGCAATCGGCTGCTGCGGCCAGCAATGCACCGGGGTGCGCGCTGATAATGTTGTGAGTCTACCAATTGCTGCAGATTCCCAGACTCAATGGGGCCCTAAATCGGTCTGCCCGTGTGCCAACCTGGATGGCAGTGGGGCGTCTGCATCCGCCGCAGCGTAAACGCGCGCCCGCCGGGCGCGGTGGGCCCTCAAGGGGTCGAACACCGCCGCCCCTCCCCGCCGCTGCGCTCTCTGCTGCACCACTGACGCCGCCGCGCCGGCTTGCGTCGCGATGCTGCCGCTGCCGATGCCAATTGCTGCACGGTGATTGTGTGCGTGTCCGCAGCTGCATTTTCTGCTGCCATTGGCGCGCAGCATCCTGGAAGCTATGTTCAGAGACGTGGGGTGCGACTGCGTGATCGATGCTAGCAAGGTGGGACCAATTATACGCACGATTGTTCAATTTTACATTCGATTACTGTAATGCATGTGATGAAATGAGACCGTGGAGCATCGCCAAAGGGAGCGATGGACGGGCGGGTGTGAAGCATATCACCGTGTGTCATCAATCAAGGGGGTCTGAGGACGCTGTAGGTATTTAGAGGTAAACATTGCAATTTGACGCGCAGCCGGACTACGTGGGTGGGCCTGAAGCAATGCTCTAGAGGGGCGCACAGCCGAACAGGGTGTGCAGGCTATGGCAGCTGTTCCCCGCGAAAGCTGCAATTGCAAGGCCTTATGTTGCTGCCTGTACGGTATGTGCTGATCAAATGTGACAAATCACATGTCCACAACCTCCCTGCTGTATGCAACATCGACGCCGACAGCATTCAGGGGCGCGGTCAAAGGTCCAAGAATCCAAAAGCCCAGCAAACCTCGGCCGGGGCCGCCAGTCGTTGGTTTGCAGTCGGCTGCACACTTGAGGACTACAACGCCACGACAGCTTCTGTAATCGCGACGTTGCTTGGGCTTGTGCTGGCCAGCATGGGAACATCCACAACCCCAAGGGATTGTTTCCTTTCTTTAATTGTTCCGCTCTTTCCTCTGACAACCCACCGACGGCACCTAAGGAACCTGTACCCACACGCGCTCTCAAGAGTCAATCGGCCAGTGGGTTACAACACAGGCGACTTTGATTATCGAAATCCAACAGGGAGGTTTCATGCATGGGCCAATGGGCCCGTCATCGGCAGAGGGCCGGAGCTAGGTTCACCCGCACCGTGCAGGGGTGAGTGACCCAAATGATTGGGGTTTTGATGGCCCAGGACCCTGCGGGATCTGTCGTTTGACCCAAATAAGGCGGCATGCTGATGCCACCTGACCTCAGGAAAAGGCCAGGAAGCAACCATGTGGGCACGCACAAGTGTGTGTACAGAGCAGAATCAAACTTTGTGCACAACCCAACCCAACCCAATCCAACCTCATCCTTGAGCAACGAACCCAGCCGTGCGTCCGGCACATCTGACGAGCTAGGGGAGTGGCCACTGCTCCCTTGACCCCCGCCAGCGCCGTTGCACCCCACACAATCAGGCGCTGCCGCCGCGCCGCCGCCCGCTCCGCACGATTCGCCCATCTCCTGTCCAACCCCACATCTGTTGGGCCAGGCGGGCGCCGCCATGCTCGGGGCGATCAGCGGCGCTTGGAACGCACCGCCGCCCCCAGCACCGCCGCCGCGCCCGCCGCCAGCGCCGCCGCGCCCCAGAGCATCAGCCGCCGCTCGCGGCGGCGCCGCCCATCGCGCTCCTCGCCCGCCGCCACGGGGTCATGCTGGGCCGCCGCCGAGCCCCCGGTCCGCGCCTGCGAGCCCAGCAACAAGCCTGCCGTGCTGGCGGTGGCCGCAGCGCCGTCGGCGGCGGCGAGAGAACCGACGTCGTCGCTGGGGCCGCCGCGGCGCACCTCCGAGTGCGCAGCGCCGGCCTCGGCGCTCGCCACGACAAGGCCCACGGCCTCGGCCGCGCCACTGACGCTCATCACACTGCCGCTGCCGCCGCTGCCCCCGCCGCCGCCGCTGCTGTTGGTGTGGCTGGCCATGGCCGCCGACGAGCCGGCCTGCGCCTCCGCCTCACCATCCTCACTCCCGCCCGCAGCCGCGGCGGCCTCGCTCACAAGAAGGTGGGGCGGCTGCGCGGGCGCGGCGCCCACAGCGCTGCTGCCGACCGCAGAGCTCCCGCTCGCCGGCGCCTCGTCATCCTCATGGATGAGGCCCGCCGCGCCGCTGCCCGCCTCGCGGCCGATGGGGGCCCACTCAAGCAGCGGTAGCGGCTGGCGCGCCGCCGGCCGCGGGTCTGCCACCTGCCCCTGCGCCATCAGCTGCAGCAGCGGCGCCGCCGCCGCCGCAGGCCGCGTCTCGTCATCTGGCACCTCCTCAATCACCAGCACACTCGCCGCCGCCGCCGCCGCAGGCGGCGTCTCGTCATCCGGCACCTCCTCAATCACTACTACACACGCCGCCGCCGGCGCAGCAGCCGCCGCCGCCGCCGCCGCCGCCGCCTTCTCCCCCTTGCGCCGCGCGCCGCCGCGCCGCGGCCGCCCCGCCTCGGCCACCTTGAGCGCCGCCTCGGCGCGCGCCGCCGCCTCCGCCGCGCAGGACGCGCCCCACTCGGCCCCGAAGCGCTCCTTCAGGGCGGCCAGCAGGCGGTCCAAGCTGTCCCTGAACCAACCTATCCGCTCGTCCTCCACAGCCTTCTCCCCCAGCCGCTGCGCCTCCACCTCACATGCAGCTTCCTCTGCGGCCGCTGCGGCCGCGGCTGCGGCCGCGGCGGCCTTGCTGCTCCTCCCGCGGACCTTGATCCGCATCGCCAACGCCGCCGCAAAGGAGATGACCTCCCCCGCGCCGCGCAGGCAGGCCGCCAGGTCAGCGCCGCCGTCGGCGAGCAGCTGCAGCGCGCCCTCCTCCGCGGCGCCGAGCACCTCCTGCGCCTGCGCGTCCCCGCAGCGCGGCACGCCGGCGTCCTCAGCCGCCCGCAGCAGCGCGGCGTTGCGCGCCGCCGGCAGCCACGCCACGCCCTCGCCGCGCGTGGTGGACACGTATTCGAGCGCCCCCCGCAGCGCTGCGACCCGCCAGAGCCCGGGCTCCGGCGGCGGGCAGCCGCCGCTGCCAACAGCGGCCGCCCCGTCGCGCCGCAGGCCCGCCATCGTCATCACCGCCCGCGGCAGCCGTCGCGCCGCCCGATCCAGCTCCCTGCGCGCCGCGTCGGTCCTGCCTTTGACCGGCTTGCGCGCAAGCAGCACCTGCAGCAGATGCAGCACCGGCAGGTGAACCACCATCGCCGCCGCCGCCGCCGCCGCCGCCGCCGCCGCCGCTGCCGTCTCGCCCTCGCCCTCGCCCTCGCGCCCATTGTCGACAAAGGCCGCCTGCACCGGCGCGACCAGCGCCAGGAGGCCGGCGGCGGCAAACTGGCCGCCGGCCGGCCCCTGCGCGATCGACCTGGCCACGGCCGCGCCGTCGCCGCCGCCGCGCGCGACGGCCTCGATAAGGCGGGCGGCGCACTCCACGGGCAGGCGCGAGTAGAAGGCGTCCCGCGCCGCGGCGCCGCTGAGCGCCTCGTCATCATCATCCACCTGAAAGTCCGCGAGGCTGGGCATGGCCACTTCGTGCCACACGGCAAGCGCCCTGCGCAGCGCGCGGCGCGCGCCGACCCGGTCGCCGGCGCGGTGAAGCCGCGCAAACTCGGCCGCGGCGGCGCGCGCCTCCGCCACCCTGAGCGCGAGGCGCTGCTGCTCTGTGCGGGGCGCGGCGACAGCCGCCAGCACGGGGGGCAGCGCCGAGACCGGCGCCGCGTCAAGCGCCGGCACCTGCGCCGCGGCCGGCGGCGGGGCTGCGCGCCGCGGTGCACGCGGCCGCCGTGCGGATGCCGACATGGGAGGCACCTGCCCCTCACCTCGCTGCGCCTCTTGCTGTCCCTGCTCTTGATACTGCTTCTCCTGTTGCTGCTCTGGCTCGTGCTGCTGCTCTTGCTCCTGCTCCTCCTCCTGCTGCTCATGCTCGTGCTCCTGCTGCAGCTGCGGCTGCTGCTGCAGCGCCTCCTGCTCATATTGCGGCTGCTGCTCCTCCTGCTGGTCTGCCCGCTGTGTCGCGGCAAGCGCCTCCATCGACGGCCACGCGTCTGGCAGCACGCACGCCCCGCCGCCGCCGGCACCCTTGTCCTCGGCCGCCGGCGTCCCGGGGCCCTCAGCGCTGCTGCTGCACGTGCTCGCGCGCGCGCGGCGCCGCGCCGAAATGCGCAGGTACGAGGCGGCGTCGAGGCCGCAGGCGGGAGCGCCGAAGGCATCAGCGGTGGCGCTCGCTGCCTTCTCGCCGCCGGCAGTTGCGGCCGCGGGCCCCATGGCCACCTCGGCCTCGCCGGCCTCGCTGACTGGGCTGCTGGCGGCCTGATCGCCGCGCTGCATGTCAACAGCAGAGGACGAGATCGCGGCCTCATCAACAAAGCAGTCGCCGCCGCCGCCGCCCACGGCACGCTCCCACGCGTCGCCGCCCTCGCCCACGTCGCCGCCCTCGCTCGCCGGGGCCTCGCACGCCGGGGCGCTCTCGCCCGAGCCCGGCGGCGCCGCCGCCGCTGCGCGCGACGGGGTCGCCGGCCCGGATGAGGAGGCCGGCTCGTCGGCGTTGCAGGGTGTTGTCAGGGACAGCACGTGCGACAGCCAGCTGCCCGCCTGGGCGCAGTCCTGGAGAATGGTAAGTGAGCAATTCGGGAGTTGGGGTACAGAATTTAGGGTGCAGAGTTTGAACTCCGGAGGATTTCATGAAGGAGGGGTTTGAAATAGGCGCCTGTCCTAGGTCGGGCAGGGCCCAAAGGGTGGAGAGATGCCGTGCCCAGTGATGAGAACAAACCAGCAGTTGTTGACCAACCCGTGTCTTGAGATAGGTTGCAGTCAGAACCTTTATTGCAATCCATCTGTGATGATGGACCCTGTATTAGCCCAGCTCACAGGCTCAGGCACAAAAACCCCATAGCCAAGTTCGATCGTGCAACGCCAAAGCGGCAACACATGCCGTGCCGGCCCACCCACCAGCGAAGAGGGGTGGTTGTCCACGAGCGTGTGCAGCTTGCGCTGCGCGCCCCTCACCGCAAACACCAGCGACCTGCGGTACCAAGGGCCAAACAGCAGCGAGCCAGGTGTGCGATCAGCGCGGGCCACACAGCAGGTGATATGTTGAGACGTCAGGCATGTGGAGACTGCCGAGCGCAAGCATGCGAGAGAGTTGGCCGGCAAACCAGCCAGCCATCCTCAATGTCACCCACAGCCGCGTCACCAAAGCTGCGCATGCGGGGGTGGCGCCTCACCCGTCCGTGATCCCCTCGTTGGACAGCTCAGCCAGGCAGCCCTCGAAGCAGCCGCCGCTCCGCAGGTTGGCGATGAGGTCGGACGCGGCCGTGAGGGGGGTGTTGTCCTCCAGGCTGAGGCCCTGCGGTTGACAAGGACGGGGGTTGGGGGCAGGAGTGTTGGGGATACATTGGGGACCGACACGGCTGGAGATGAGAGCTGGATTTTGGAGAAGGTAACTGACCCCCTGTGGCGACAAGAGACAAGAAGCAAATCACCAAGCGCGCAAAAGCCTGCTGGCATTTCCCCGTTTTTCCAAGCGGCTGATAACAGTCACCCATCAAGGCGCACTCGCAAGAAGCCATCCCTGGGCCTCCCAATGGTGCAGCCCCCACGCCTGCCCACCTGCCCCTCCAGCCGCTCCAAGGCGGCGCGCAGCGCGGCCTGGCACCCCTCCGCCTTGCGGCACGTCGCGCGGTGGGAGGCCGACAGCTGCTTGAGCACGTGCGGCAGCTTGGCGTTGTCCAGGGCGCGGCCCCTTCCTTGCAGGCGGCGGTTGTTGAACACCAGGGCGCTGCGCAGGGCGTCGCACTCCCCCTGGACCATGGTGCCGACATCACCGGTGAGGCGCAGCAGGGAGCGGGCCTTGATGCACTGGACGCTCCGGATGACAGCACCCTTGGGTGACAATGAGCGTTTGAGGGTGTGCACGCAGGGTCTCAATTGTGGATGATATGTGCGTGCGTGCGTGCGCGCGTGTGCATGCATGCATGCGCGTGTGCGTGCGTGCGTGCGTGCGTGTGTGTGTGTGTGTGTTCTGTGTGTCTGTGTGTCTGTGTGTCTGTGTGTCTGTGTGTGTGTCTGTGTGTCTATGTGTCTGTGTGTGTGTCTGTGTGTGCGTGTTGGGGGATATCTGATGGGGGAGGTGCCGCATCAGCAGACGCAGCAGTGGTGTCAAGCTATGATGCTTCGGCTTGATTGGCTCTGAAAGCGATGGACAAGACGCGTTGCTTAACAGTGGCTTTTCCTTGGCCTGTGTGCCCCCTCAACAAGGCGGGCAGCGCAACACCAAGCACACCTCAAACTTCGCCAGAAGCTGTGTGGGCGTGGTACCATGCTTCTCGACCTGAGGTGAGATAGATGGGCAGGGGCACCAGAGAGTCAGGCTGGAGGGTGGTGTGAAAAGGGGAGACACGTGAACCTCGCCGTCGCGATCGCCCTCGCAAGCCTGCCCATGCTTGGCACCGCGCCAGCCGTCTGGTCGGCGGCATGAGGCTGGGTTTATGGCTGGGCAGACCCACAACTCTACGTACAGAGCAGGTGCGAGTGCGCGACTGTTCACCTGCTCCCTGGCCTCCAGCAGGGCGGTGGTCAGGGTGGGCCGCACGCCCTCGCCGTTGAAGGCGGCGCCCAGCAGGATTCTCTTGATCTTCCGAACACAGCCGCGCTTGGCAGCCTCGGGACTCGAGTCGGCGGCGGCGCCGGCCTGCAAGCAATGGTGGGTGTGTGGCAAGAATCTATGTCAAGGGGTTTGATGCCAGGAGTGAGGGTCCGGCTGGGAGAGCGGACATTCCGGGTAGTCTCACACAGGGCGGCAGCGTGTGTACAAGCGTCAATCAGCAGCAGCACGCCGGTCATGGCTGCGGGGCGATCGCGTGTTGGGACGGAATGCAGCAGCAATGTCTTGCTGGGCTGGCGTATCCTGCGCGTGCAAAGAGCACTGCTGCGGCTCCCATAGCTGCACCGCCGCGCCCGCAGACACGGCGCCCGCTGCGCACCCTTGCCATGAGCAGTTCCCCTTGTGCGGAGGGCAACCTCACCTTTGTCGAGTCTTTGCTGTGTGAGGAGTGCTCCGCTCGCTGCGCGGCGACTACAGACATGATAAACTCCACCAGCGCGATCAGCAGGGAGGCCTCCACGGCTCCCGACGACGCCAGGCGGTCGGCGGCGAGCACCGCCGCGAGCGCCGTCTGCACCGTGGCTGCGGGCAGCAGCGTCCCGCAGCCCACCACCGCCACCAGAAGCGCCACCAGGCTCTGTAAAGTCGTTTTGCAGGCGGTGAGGCAGCGGAATGGGTTCTGAGAGCTTGGTCAGGGCAGCTGCGACCTGGTCCACGGCTGCCCGAACGATCCAGCGCAAACGAAGAAACATCTTTCAGCCATTTTTCTACTGCATACGAGCTGCAGTGCCATTATAGTGACCCGGCACGGACCTTGACGAGCTGGGCGTCGGTCCTGTGGGGCCCCCAGCGGGGCCTTATCCACTCCAACATCATCTAGTCAACCTTGGGTAGCAGATCCTGGGACACGACCAAGACGAAAACGGGAGTGCTTGGAAGACGATGTTGCTTGGTTGCGGTCAGCTGCTCGTGCTTGGTAAAAGCAATAGCACGTATGCAATAGGGATTGCACACATTCAAAGGTGCGGGCGGGCCGGCGCGTATGAGGTGCACCGAAATGCACAGGCAGGCAGGCGGGCGCTGCCGCAACCGCCGCATGGCTGCTTCACCTTGAGTGTATCTGCTGTCACGCGTGGCAGGGACAGCATATCCGAGTGCCGCAGTGTGGCGGTATACCGCAGAGCCTGCAGCCACATGCACATGCTCACTGTGACGACGACCACGTTGCTGGCCCACATCGCCGCGACCACTGCGCAGCTCACCTGTGGGCCCACCATGCGCCGCTCGCTCCACCTCAGCAATCTATCGCACCGCGCCGCCCTTGCTTGCAGCTGCCACGCCTGCTCCTGCAACGCTTTGCCAGCCGCAACGCCGCCGAGCCGCATGTCCAGTGCCAGGTTGCAGCGAGGAGCTGCCGGCGCATGCTGCGTGGCGCCACAACAGGCGCCCACTCACAAGCCTGCGCATGCCATACGAGGGACTAGCATTATTGAAGGTCAAGTGGCCCATGCGAAGGTGCCTGTCAGACCGTTGCATGTGCAGCGGTGGCATGTGGTGCAGGGTGTGGGGTGCGTGCTAGCAACAACACAGCACATGCCGCCCGTGTTCTTGCAAACACGGGCGGCTCGGCCGTCCCCAGGGCAATGCCACGCTGCCTGCACAAACGGTTCCTTAGGGCACAGCTGCGATCTCTGCCCATGGGCGCACCTGTTGTCAGCAAAGGCAGCTGGTGGCTTTCAGCGTTGGCGCCGCGCTGCGGCAGTGCGCCATGCGTGCGGCCAAGGCGGTCCCTTGGAGCCAGCCTCTCCTGTGCCATGCGATGGCATCCGTTTTGGTTCAGCAAAAGCCGCTCATAAGTGCGGTATGTCAGGCGCAGCATGGTCGCAGCATGTGGTGGCGAAGCCAGTCAGGCGCAAGCGTGGACTGTAGTGCTTGGAGTCGAAGCTCACGGGCATGCACGCCGCGGCTGGCGCCACGCAGAAGGGTCGTGGCGGCGTGGCCACCGCAAAGCGCGTGGAGGGTAGTCCCACTCCAGCACCACCGCCCACCATGCTGCTGAGGCACATGTGCGGCCGGGTTTGCCGAGCCGAGGCACAGCACGAGCAGCACGCGCAAGGCCCTCCACTGTGTCAAGCTCAGCATCCGAGGCTCAGCTTCAGGCGTGAATGTGAGATCTGTAAGCTGGTATATACTGTGTGATATGTGCTACTCCTTGGTGCCCCCACGATCTTGCGTGATCAGAGCCCGACTGAGCTGATGAGCGCACTTCAAGCAGAGCTATGGAACGGACTTGTCAGCAACAGCAACGATTGATACATGTTATTTAGTGGGATTGTGAACACGCGTGATCGCCCCCTTGTCATCAACTGAAGGGGTTGCTGACATTGCTGACACTGTGCCGTTGATGAGTCAAGCGCTGATGACACTTCACCATGATGGTGGTGCCGCAGTACCTCTGGCTGCCCAGAGACGGTCGTAAGAAGAGCTTCAAAGGTCGAAGCAGGCTCGAATGGCGTCGAGATCAACGGTGCCATTCACCGCAACAGTCATAATCAGCAGCCCACGGCAAGCGGCCAACGGCGCCGCCGGGCGGAGGGCTGGGCGCGCTGAGCTTCCGCCAGTGCGCCTGCGAGCTTGAAGCGTGCACCAGTGCTACCTGCACACAACTTGACCTAGTTGCACCCTTGTCATGTAGCCACTGATGTGACTGGCCACACATCGCCCTCACCGCACACTGCCCCCCTGCAGGCCTGCCCTGGCCCCATACACTAGTGTATCTGCACGAGACGGTCCACCCATTGCCTCGAAGGCAGATCAATGACATCTACAGTGCCGTGATGGTGATTCCCTCCTCCCGCTGTTGCCCCCTCCCTCCCTTTCCCTATTTTCCCCAACCTCCTTGACCTGTCTCATTCAAGTTGACTCCCCTTGGCCCTGCTGGAAACTGCCTTCTCGGGATCGCGGCCAGCAGCACCACATGCAGCAGCTCCACAGGCAAAGGCAGCCCCGAGGGCTCATGTGGGCAAAGGTCGTGGCAGCCTGCGGCAAATCTGTGCCTGATTACTGCGTGGTATTTGCGCGACAACCGGAGGCCGACGAGGTACAGGCACTCCCAACATCACCTCAACTCGTGAATCCAACCGTGCACGCATGTGCTTGGCGCTGCCACCTCGGTCCCACAGGAGAGCAGCTCGACGAAACGTGATTGCAGATCATGGGCCTGGAGAACACTCCATCTGCCTGAGCAGGTCGCCACAGCCCGCTCAACTGTCGGCAGATTTCTTTGCACGATAACATCAGCAGGTGTGTCAGGTGTCCGCATGACGACGTCGCATTACAGAGAAGCGGCGTGCTTTCAGCAATAAACTCATAAGTCCATCCCATTTGCAAGCAAGCCGATGTCAATGAAGTGAAAGCTGGCTTGTGTGTGCTAGCAGGGCCATGCACAGCGGCCGGGCCTGCTGACAGAGCCTGGAAAACCGGGTTGACCAAGCTGCTGGCCGCGGACCCCGCAGGCACGCAAAAAAGGTGACGCGCAACAATCACATGTCACCCTATGGCAAGTTGAAATACCTCGACACCTGTGTGCTATGCCACACGCCACCAGTGCGGGTCCAGGCTGCGCCTCTGCCGTGCGCCGCTTGTGAAGACCCAGATGTATCAGCAGCCAGACGCCACAACGCGCCGTGCTTGTGCAGGTGCCACAGCAACATTCCCTCTGATGATGTGGTTGGGATGCCACAGCGCCCTCTGTGCTCTGCAGGGGACTTCCCTCAAAGCCGCGCACGTGTGCTTGTGCCTGATGAACGGAAACAAGGCGCTTGGGCCGCCTGCGTTGCGGTGTTCCTCGCAGCGCACGCACGCAAAATCGATGCTGCTGTCGTCTTGTCATGTCAGTGAGTGGAAATACATAGATAGGATCAGGCACACCACAGCCTTGCGGCAGGTTGTGGACGGGCAGACGGCGCTCGTGCGTCGCAGCGGCGGGCGGCTGGGCAGGAGGGATGGGGCCCAATGCTGCGCTGCGGCTGGGCAGCGAGGGCTGGGAAACGGCGAGGCGGGGTGTGCAGGCCCACAACGCAACCGGGTATTGGTGTATGCGGTATCAAGGGCCAAGGCATTCAGCAAAGTGCGTGCCGTGCGCGGCAGGGCCCGCGACACGTTCGCAGGCACGCATCAAGGAGCAAGCGAGAGGGAAGAGGTGACGCATGCAGGGTGCGTGGGCAAGGGGAGGGCAGAATGTGAGCGCCTGGCTCCCAAAGCCCATGCAAGAGTCGAGGCAAGAGCCAGGCGACAGGCGCCCAACACCAGAGACACCGCCGTTTGCAAGGGGTTCGCGAACGCAGTGCCTCAACCCCCTGCTGCGGCCAGCGGGGGCAGGGGCAATGCATCTCACTGCTCTTTGTGGGGGCAGGGGCGCCTGTGCACGCATGCGCTTGCGCAGGAGGAATGGCATGCTTGCGGCGGAGGCGACACGTTTGGCCTGGTGGGCAGCGGCGGAGCTGCGCCCCAATACACATGAGAAGGTTGACGGATTTGTTTGTGCCGCTGCAGTACCAAAGCAGGCAGTCTGGTTTGCCGCAAGCGCCGCAGCCGCGGGAATCTGGATCCACAGCTTCATTTCGGGCCACGTCCCTGGGGCGAGGACACCCGTCGACCCGCACAATCACCCACAGGATGACATCCTACCAACCACCATCGCGCGCGCAATCTCGCGGCGCGGCGTCAATACTGCGGTTATTCACGGTTATGAAATCCGCGCTGCTGCGGCGCCACAAATGTGCGCTCGCTGCAACGCAAGCGGGAGGGTCCTGCGGCTGCACCCGCAAGGATGGCGCCGCGGGGCCGCTGCTGCGCAAGCTTGTGGTGCTCGCCGGCTCGAATCGTCGGCCTCACGATCCCCCAGTCCTCTCGCCGACCCCACACCCCGCATGCGGATCGCGCCGGCCGCGGCCGACGACCGGGGCGCGCGTGCCGCGTTGCGACCCCAGCCAGACGATCGTGCAAGCCCTCGGCTTGGCCGACAGATCCCGCCATCTTGTGACCTAGCTTTGGAGAGGCGCCCATAATCCGGCTCGCCAGAGCCCCGTCGAGGTTGGGAGCATGGCCTCGTTGATGATCCCGAGGCACAGATCATCAGAGCATGTTTCAGTCGTAGGACAGCACGAGGTCGGCGCCCTTGAAGTGGGGGTGGAGGTGCTGGTAGCGGCGGAAGAGGTCCGCCAGCTCAGCAAAGTAGGCGGAGTGGAGGCCGTCCACGTCAGCGGGGTCGGCGCAGGCTGCGGCGGTTGTTTTGAGGAGAAAGGGACGGTGGTTTGGTCGCGGGTGTGTTGTTGAGTATGAATATGTGGGTTGTGAATTCGGTTGAGCGGGAAGAAGACAAGCATGGTTGCTTGCCTGTGCGTGTGCGGGCCCGTGCGCAGGCGGCCGCGGGCGCGCGGCCGTGTGCGTGCAGCCACCCGCGTGTCTGCTTGCTAAGCGGCGCGAAGCCGAGCGGCGACCTCTCAACACAGCACAGGCGCGAGCGGAGCGCGCCCCGCGGCCCCCGGCGGCGCTCACCCTGCCCGCCGCCGCCAGGCAACGGCCTCATCGGGGGCGCGGGGATGGGGCGGCCGATGACGTAAACCAGGGGCACCCTGCTGGGCAGCGGGCTGGCGCCCCAGCGGCCGCCGAGCCAGAAGGGGAATGGGAAGCGGAAGCGGCGGGTGGTGTACGCCTGTGAGAGCGCAGGTGGTGGAGGCGAGGTGTCAGAGGTCGGTCGTGATTGGTGTGAGCTGCACTCTCAGGCCAGAAACCAAGGTGATGGGACCGGTCAAACGGCGTGAAGATGACTGATGAAGGCAATGGCAGTGCACGCCGCCCGGGGGGTGATAATGCGCAGGCATTCACGCACGCGATGTAGAGCGCCGAAGGACGCCCCTCCCCCCGTCCTGGCACTCTACGTGTCCGCCCCATCGCACCTGCAGTGTGGGCATGTGTATGAGGTTGCGCAGCTGCAGGGCCTCCCCCAGCGCCAGAACAGGCACCAGGGACGCCCCATGCTCGATGGCGATCTGAGGATGGGTGGTAAAAGCAATAGTCATGGATGTTGGATTCGTGACGCGACCCGTCATGGCGTTTGGAGTTGACAACGAGGCGATGTGGAGGGCGAGGGTCATGATCAGGTGTTGGAGAGTGAGGTATGAGAGTCTGGAGGTCGCAGGGCTGGCTAGAGAGGCGGGGGTAGGGGCTGACATCTGCCGGGGCCGCGACGGCGTTTGTCGCGTGAGCAGAGGCGCTCAACCAGCCGGCGGGCGAGGGGAGCCGCCGACGCCGTGCAACCATATCATTGCCGCCTCAGGCTGTCTACTGCCCCTGATCTGCTGACCCCAAGGCTCCTCTTGCCCAGCCTCCTTTGGCCAAACGACCCCCAAGCAGGTCAGACAGGCCACCTGCAATCAAGCAATGACGCGCTCCAGATTCCCCCTGCAGCAGCCCCCCCACCCACAACCCACCCTGCAGAAGCCCTTGTGGCGCGCATGAACCACCAGCTCTGGCCGCGCCCCCTTGGGCCCCGCGCCGCCCGCGCCGGCGTACATGCGGTGGGTGTGGCACATCTCCGCCTGGCCGCCGGGGCAGAGCACCACTGAGCCGCGCTCCTGTAGGGCCGAGGTGAAGGTGTGGCGCGTCACCTGGGGGGGAGCGGGGT
>NW_014012293.1:0-1229 GCF_000611645.1 Monoraphidium neglectum
GAGTAGGGTGGGGCGTGACCCGATGGGGGGCGGGCGGGACGTACGTGGACGCGGCGCAAAGTGAGGAGCAAATACAGGGCCCCAAGCCGCTGCAGAGACGCGTCGGCGGCGCCGGGCGGCGCCGGGGCATCGGGCGGCCGCCAGGGGTCCATCGGGCGCACCTCGGGCACCGGCGGCTTCGACAGCGTCGCGTTGGTCGCGAGGTACACCAGCAGCGGCGCCGGCGTCCGCACGCCGCAGCGCGCGGCCAGCTGGGTCACCAGCGTGCCGTTGTCCGCCGCCAAAACGTAGTTGGGTTCGCCGAGCGGCCCCGCCCCGGCCCCGTCTGCATCCCCCGCGAGCCGCCGCCGCGAGCCGCCGCCGGGCGGGGGCGGCGCGGCCGGCGGGGGCGGGGGCAGGGGCGGCGGGGCGCTGGTGGCGAGGGCGGCGTCGAGCGTGGCGGCGGCGAGCAGTCCGACGGACTGCCAGGTGGTGTGGTCGTTGAACCAGGAGTTGACGTGGAGGAAGGAGGCGCCGTCCTGCGGGGTTTTTTGGGGGGGGGTCAGGCGCGGCCCCGGGTCAGCCGGTCACTTAGTCGGTCGGTCAGTCAGCCGGTCGGTCGGTGAGCCAGTCAGTCAGGCAGTCGGTCGGTCAGTCAGTCGGTCGGTCGGTGGGCCAGTCTGTCAGTCAGTGTCAGCTTTTTGCAGGGCTCCCGGGGGGCATGATGCCGGGAGGGGCCCCGGATCACGCGCGGCTGCAGCTGAGGGGGCGCGAGAGTCGCCCGCCGCTGCTGCTGCCGCTGCCGCTGCCGCGCCAGCACCTGCGCCCGCGCCCGCCGCCGCACCGTATACACAAACGTGGTGTTTGGCACCAGGCTCTGGTTGTAGTCCCCCGGCGCGAAGAACTGCAGGTGCTGAGTCAGCGCCTCACGCGTCACCAGCACACGGACGTCCCGCAGCACGAGCTGGCCCCCTCCGCCGCCGCCGTGACCGGGAGGGGGCGGCGGCAGCAGGCCTGTGGGCCGCAGCAGGTCGGTTGCAGCGGCGACGGAGGGGTCCGGAATGTCAAAGCCGACCAGGATCACGTTTCTGAGCTCGACACCCTCTGCGCCTGCTGGGCGGAGGGGCGGAGGGAGGGAGACGGGGGGGGGGGCGGTCGCGGGCTCAGGGGGAGCTTTTGGCCTGGGCGCGAACCGAGCCCAGGCGGGGCCTTAGGGGCCGCGGCGGCGGCGTGTGGCGGCTTTCGGCGGG
>NW_014012293.1:1770-6220 GCF_000611645.1 Monoraphidium neglectum
CGGCGGGTGCGGTGAGTGGTCGTTCGCGCCGCCGCGGCCGTTGGGAAAGAGGCGCCGGCCGGGGTGAAGGGGGGGGGTGCACAGCGTGATGGGGGCCTCTCACGATGCCCTGTTTTCGGCGGGCGCCGCGCTCCGGGCGCACGGAAGGCGGGCAGGGCTCCTCCATTGAGTACCTTCCACGCACGCACGCGCGCACACACAGCCACACGCATACGCACGCACATGCACGCGCACGCAGACGCGCACGCTCATGCGCCGACGCACTCACACTCGCATGCCCGCACACGCGCACGCATACATACATACAACAGGCTGCCACACACGATATGCATGCCGCATAAGAGCATTACCGTAGCAACGCGATCAAGAGGGACGCCTCGCACAAGGCAGTGCCGCCCACACCGGCACACCCCGCCCCGCCCCGCGCCGCCCGCTCTTGCCCCAAACGAGAAACCACCTGCCGCTGCGCCGCCGGCGCCGCCTCCCGCTTTTAACACCGCAGGCGGCGTCACCACGCTGACGTCACCAACAGCCCTCGCGCCGCTGACCCCCTCCAGCAGGGGCAGGGGGGTCGTCCAGGTGCAGTCTGTGCGCGCCACTGCGCCTGCGCACTGCTGAATCGGCGGCGCCTGGGCGCCAGCCGCCGGCCATGCCAGAGCTCCATGCAGTATAAGGAGTAGCACGAGGCACATCTGTGGGTCTAACCAGGCCCGCTGTCACATAGCATCGGCATGGCGAGATGATTTGATTATTGCGATACTATTGCGGTATGGGATAGAGCTCTGATCCGTGTCTAGGTGATACGCAAAGATCTATTTACAACATCCGCCCTACAAGCAGGTGGCCGTTGCCACGGGGCACGCAATATTACTGATTCCCACAGATCAACGGCAAAATCTCGCATCCACGGGCCCCTGCGAAGCCTGACTGCTATAAAATGCATCGTCTGTATTTTCAAACGTTACCACCTCTGTACTCTGGAGCAGATGAGATCCCAGCCATGCGGTGCACTCCCCGTAATCGCATGCAGATCTTGCACTCAGGTCAGCCTGCTGAGTGTGTGGCCGTCAGTGTCCAGTGCTGCTGCGGCGACCCAGCGGTGCATTGATTACAAGATGCACACAGAGTTTTTCCAGTCGCGTTATTTTGCCGCCTCCATCTGGCACAGCCTGCCCGCCCCTCGTTGGCAAATGAGGAGGCCTTCGCACGCGCGTACCGCATCTTGTGCCTACACGCGGCCGTGCCCACAGGCACGCACGCACGTCTTCCTTGCGTTTCCTGGCGACGCGCGCACACACGCACACGCAAATACACACGCAAACACACACGTACACACGGCAAGCATTCAATCTGTGTTCCCAACGCAAGTAGCGGCAGGTGCTATCGCGCCCAATTCATGTGCGAAACCAAAGCACAGCGCAAAAGCGTCGTCAACCGTGCCGTGCAGGCCCAAGCAGCAGGGGTGCACTTGAATACGATACGTCACCGACACAAAGATGCGTCGTACCGACATGCATGCTGAGGTTATGACAGGCGGCCACCATCTGACGTCTGCAGCCCGTGTCCCTGTCACGCCGCAACAGCGCATGGGGGATACGCAGCCATAACCCCCATGGAACCGAGTGATACGCAGCAATACCCTCAGAGTCGGTGCCAGGGACCCAGGCACCCTGCACTGTTCAATTAGGGCGGCGCTGCCGGGCGACGCCCGACAGCAATGTTGGCAGTGCTCACGGTGGCCAGGGGACGGCGTGCGGTAGAGCAGGGCAGCTCAGCGGGTGCCTAGATGGTGTACGTGAAGTTCAGCTGGTTGTCGACAAAGTTGGGCTCCTGGGGCTGGCACTGCGAGAGCAGGGGCAGGGCGGGTGGAACCTTGGGACAGACGCAGTGTGCACGGGATGCATGAGTGCAACCTGATGTCGGGGAGGGGGGGGGGCAGGGCGCAGCACCTGTGGCACCGCGTGGCCATGCCCCTGATGGCCTTTTATATGCACTACTTAGTATGTGGCAACAGGGGGTGGCCGTTGCTGAGCAAAGGGTGTGTGAACAAGGGGGGTTGCGCAGCAAGTGCCGCTGTGCGGGGGCTGATGTTGGTCACGCAGCCATGTGCTGCAGGATGACGGCCCTGTATCACCAGCTGTCGGGTCATGGGCAGGGCCCTCAAGGCAGCAGCGCTAGCATGCCTGATGAAAGCTGGACAGGTGACCCGGAGTTGGCCGCAGCCTGGGTACGCCTGGGCTGCATGTGCATGTATGATGACTCCTGCAGCCAAAACCCTCTACCCCGATTGACATCACAAAGTAAGGAGGGACAGCAGAAGCATCAGCGCGTCCAGATTCGGTGCTCACCAGGTAGTTCACCACAAACCACAACACATATTTGCCGGGGACGGCCTCAGCCCTGAATCCAGTGAATTGGGCCGTCACGCTGGCGCCAGGGGCGATCGAGCCAGCCGACCACGGGTAGCTGCTCAGGGGGCTGTTCAGCCGGGCGTCGCCGCACGCGGCAGGCGAGGAGATGGTGGTGAAGGCGCCAAACAAGCCCGGGTCGCCAGCCGCGGTGCCGACCTGCGCGGAAGGGCGGCATGAGGGTGAGAGGGCGTTCGCTCGTCAGCCTAGCTTGCAGACACTAATGCTGTTGTATTGGTTTTCGTCAGGGTGAGGCCTCTCGAGAATCGTGGTGTACACTGCAAACAATGCACCTGAACGGTGTCACATCGACTCTGTGAGCGAACTTCTCAAACCTGCGGGCACAAATGCCTGCCCTTGTCCCACGTACAATAGAAAGGTTCTATCAGAAGCCTCCTTTGCATGCACAAGCTCAAGCGTCACTCCCACGCACACACGAATGCGCAAACACGAGGTTTTGCCCTGCTAATCCTTGGCTTGCGCGCACACACGCCATCTGCCACCCCGCTCACGTTTGTGATGGTCGCGTTGACCGAGAAGATAGTGCCGACCTGCAGCACCGGACCCCCTAATGAGATCACCTGCAGGTTGCTCACAACAAAGTCGGGGCCTGCCACATTGTACGAGACACTGGCAAAGTTGTCTGCCCTAGTGGACTCAACCTCCAAGCAGTCGGCATCCAGGACCAGCCTGAGTGTCTTGGCTCCGAACGAAAGGGAGACCGGGACAGCAAATGTGATGTTGGCGCTGGAACCACCGGGCAGAGCTGCTGACGCAGCGACAGCAGCCCTGCCCGGCTCCCTACAAGGCGGCGCATCGGGACTGTCACTGAACGCAGCGACGGCACTGTTAATCAGGGCGGTGCCGTTGTTCAAGACACCGACGGTCACGTTCACAAGCTGGCCGGGCGTGAAGGCGCCTGATGAGGGGCTGGGGCTCAGAACGAGCGACGTGAGTGCCAGGTTGGCAATTGGTCCAATGGTGGCGGAGATGAGGTAGGGCAGGGAGGCGATGTTATCGGTCTCGCTAACTTCGTTCACGGTGCACGTGTTGTCCACCATTACCCGGAATGTGTACAAGCCGGGAGCGCCGGGCAACCTCTGAAAGAGACTCTCGGTCCTGGACTCGCCCGGCGCGAGCGGGGCCACTGGAAGGACGGTGCCCCCGTCGTTGCAGGTGGGTGCCGTGGCTTTCTCGATCCAGAACGCCTTAGTGGTCACGGGCGAGGCGGCGCTGCCGTTGTTGGTTATGTTGAAGTTCACAAACACTGAGTCTGTCGCCAGCAGTTCGAATGGCGGTCCCAAGTAAGGGGTGATTGCGACGATTGCGAGGCCAGATACGACGAGGTTGGCCGTCGGAGTTGGGGCGGTAGTGTTGGTGCTGGGGTTGGTCGTGTTTGTGCCGGGGTTGGTGGTGTTGGTGCCGGGGTTGGTGGTGTTGGTGCCGGGGTTGGTCGTGTTGGTGCTGGGGTTGGTCGTGTTGGTGCCTGGGTTGGTGGTGTTGGTGCCTGTGTCGGTCGTGTTGGTGCCAGGCACGGTGGCGGCGACGACAGTGTAGGTCACAGCCAGCTGGTCGTTCGCATCAGATTTCTGCAAATGAAGAGGTAGGGCGTTTGCAAGAAGAAGGCAAGACTGTGGGCCGCTGCTTGCGGTAGCTGGGCGTCAGGTGTTGCGCGCATTGCGGGTGGTCGAGTAAGCGATGCCAGAGCAGGGTGCGTGAGCTCCTAGGACTCAGGGGCAGGTTCAGGGGGCAGCGAGGGAGTGAGAGCAGCTTCCTCCCTTACCCCCCTGCCTTGAATAAACCAAACCGGCCAGTTTACAAGCAGGAGGGCCAGCCGATCAGGGCACCAAGCGCTGTCTTGCTAGCCCCGCCGCCGCGTGTACAGGTCGATACGTCGGCCCGTCGAGAAATGCGCAACACAACCTGTTCTCGGCCGAGCGAGCTGCGGTCGGCCACCCTGACTCGGCAGGCTGCGCCATCGGCTCGGCCCGCCCCTCGAGCCGGCGGACCACATGCATGCGTGCTCGGCCGCGCGCACGCGG
>NW_014012293.1:6814-13401 GCF_000611645.1 Monoraphidium neglectum
TCCGGCAGCAGTGTGTGGGGTGGGGGGATCAGGGTGTGGAGGGGTCTGTGAGAGGCGCCGCGGGGGAGGCGGCGGCGCGACTGGAGAGGGCAACCGGCATGGTAGGCGAACCAGAGTGTCCAGGGGCTATTGAAGCAGGGCTGTTTGGGGGACGAGCCTGCTCAGTTTGATCACAGGGCAAACCCATGAATGCATGCAAGTTTGCATGGAATGCTGACAGCATGCTCAGCAACAAGTGTCATGCATGTTGCTCTTGCTGTTGTTGTTGCCGCGTGTTGCTGCTGTTGTTGCTGCGGCTTGCTGCTGCTGCCGCTGCTGCTGCAGCTGCTGCGAGTGCTGCTGTCTGCTTTTGCTCCTGCTGCGGCTGCTGCTGCTGCGAGTGGTGCTGCCCGTTTTTGCTCCTGCTGCTGCTGCCTGATATCACTATCACAGCTACTGCAGTGTGGGGGAATGTATGCTAGTGTGATGTCTCTCAGGCCTGGTGTGTGTGTGTGTGTGTGTGTGTGCGTGTGTACGTGTGTGTGTACGTGCAGTGTTGTGTGCGCGCCCACCTGGCAGGATGTTGACCGCGCCCTTCAGGCAGCACGGCAATGACTTGGGCTTGACCAAGCCTGCCGGCTTGAACTTGGAGGTGGTCACATTCACTTTGCACGCGGACGCACCGCACAGCCTGTCGACCGTGCTGCAAAGATTGCTGACAGCTGCACGGCAGTGGGGACGCAGGGGAGCAGGGTTTATGATGAGCAGAAAAATAGCAACTACCAACCGAATGGGAGTTCATAGAGGGGACGCCACCGTGCTGAAAATGTGAGCTCGTGCAAGCAGCAGGCAGCCTGTGTGGATGTTCCAGGCACCGCCTGCTGACACCTGACTCGCGCCCTTTGTTCGGCGCACCTGGCAAGTTGATGCAGACAACCGTGCTGCCAAGCGCCTTCGCCGTGTTGGCGTTGGGTACGAGCCTGATGTTTGCGGCCGCGGACTTTGACGCCTTGTTGATCTTGAAGCCGAATGCTGACTTGGCGCTGGCGCCGTCAGCGGTTGACAGGGAGAAGTTGCTGGTGAAGCCCTTCACGATGCAAGTGGGGTCTGCAGCGCGGGGTGGCGGCAGGGGGGGCAGAGTTATGTGGCGCGCGACAAGGCGGGGTGGCGGGGAGGTTGTGTTCCCTTGGGAGCCGGCGCGACAGGTTCCAGGCCCTACGCCGCGCTTGACGAGCCGGCACGGTCGTGGCCAGCCGCCCTGCTGAGCAATCACGCTTGGTCGCTCTGCTGACACGCCCTCCGCCCACCAATTTCGAAAGACACGCCGCTCAGCCTGGTTACGGTGCTGCCTTTGCAGCAGATTGCGCTCGAGTTGCAGGGGCTTGCCGCGTTGATGCTGAAGCAGAACCGGTTGTATGTCGTCTTGGGCTTCTTGATGTAGCTTAGGGTGGTGTTCAGCACTTTGGAGGAGAACTGGACGTCAAAGTTGCTGCTTGACGTGGAGAGGTCGCCGGGATAGCACGTCTGGGCGGCAGCTGTGGGGGCGGCGGCGTCGGAGGGGCGGGCGGCAGGCATGCCGTGCGCGTCAGGCAGGCGACAGGCAGGACATGCAGCGTGCATGGGGTGGGCAGACGCGTGTTAGCTTCAGGCCGCATCAGGAAGCTTGTGGCTGTGGCGATCACACCTGCAAGCACTGCAATGGTGTATGCCCTCTTAAATCTCACCAAACTGTGCCGGCGCCACGACCACCAGCAAGAGCAGGGCCAGCACCGCTTGCCGGCAGCCAGGCTGCTGGCTGCCAGGGGCCATTCGAGTGTTTTTTTGTTAGGTTAATTGCCTTGTTGCTGCCAGTGCCGTTGGCAACGACCGTCGTGGCGACGGACGTCGACCGGCCACGCGTCACCAGTGCGCGGTGACCCAGACTTGTGTGAGGCCCTACGCCTGAACTCACGCTGACGTATGATTCCCTTAAAATCCAACAGCTGGATCGGGGATCAGCTGCTGCGTTTGTGACGGCTTAAGATCTGGACCGTAGCCAGGCACGCCGCAAGAAGGCACGGGACAAGTGAGCAACGATCAAGCAAGGAATCAACAGCCGATGTTGAAGTTGTCATGCTGGTGCCTTGTGCGCGAGGGCCGTGCAACCAGGCACGACCACCTGAACACAGTGTCACTCTGGACACAAGCCACCACCGGCCACTGGCTGTTTTCCATCCAGGGACCCTGTAGTGGGGGTACCTGGCTGCGGGAAAAGTTTAAAATTGACAAACGTTTCAAAAGTGGTGTCATGTCGCCCATAAGGTTTGTGTAATCGCATGCTTTTGCTGTGGGTGTCACCGATCGCTCCCAGATTCAGCTGACCACCGCCATGAATAAAGATCGCCATCGCTTGAGCAGGGGCCAGTGTAGCTGCCTGCCACCCCAGCAAACGCATCGCTGCTGACCGGCTGCTGCCCAAAGCGCGCCCTGGTTGTTGTCGGAGGTTTCAGGGTGGGCGTCGTCCGGCGTCATCGCTTATTCTTCGTTGCTGCCGCGCCGCTGCCAAAGGCCGCCGCCCTGCAGCGGCTGGGCTCGCAAGGGGGGCTAGGCGCCGGCGGCCATGCAAATGTAGCAGCGGCCTAAGCCAAGGCCAGTGCTTGAAACGCAGGACGCCGGCGCCCTACCAGCAGCTGCCCCGACACACCGTTGCCGTTGACAGTCACCCGTGACAGCGCCCTTCACCTTGCCGCAGCGACTCTAGTGGGCAGGGGGCTGCCGCAAAAGCTGACCAGCTCAAATGCCGATGTTGACAATAACGCGTAGTCGCACGGGATCTCGCACTCAGGCCGCAAAGCTCAGCCCGCTGAGCGCGCGGCTGTCTGTGTCCAGTGCTGCCGCAGCGACCCTGCGGTGCACAAATCAGACGGCACACATGTACCACATCCATTCGCAATGCTCCGCCACCACCACCTGCCATGTCCTGCCCGCCGCAAGTCGGTGAGTATGGAGGCTTTTGCCGGTACGCATTGTCAGCATCTTGCTTTTGCCTTGTACACGCGGCCGAGTCCACTGGCGTGCACGTGCACGTACGTCCTTCTTGCATTCTGGCAACACATCAATGCACAAACACGCACATGCACACACACACACACACACACACACACACACACACACACACACACACACACAAACACGCGCGTGCGCAAGCACACGCGTGCACTCACCCACCCACGACACGCATTCAGTCTGCTGGGTTCATCATCTGAGCAGCTAGCGGCAGATGCCATCCAGCAGGATATAATCTGTGCCCAGGTTACATGTGAAACCAAAGCGTGCGGCAGCCATCGCGCCGTAAATGGTGCCGTGCGGGCCCAAGCAGCAGGGCTGTGACACTTGGAGACCTCCCTGACACGAGGATGCGTCATGACGACACGCGTACACGAGTCAGCAGCAAACGGCTGCAACTTGCCTTCTGCGGCTCGAGTCCCTGTCGTCGTCGCCGCAGTGGCTCAGCCATATGAGGCGCCTGCGGCGCCAGCGCCCTGCACGCACCACACCTTCCGGGCGGCGCCGCAAGGCAAGTCTGGACAGCAATGTTGGCAGTGGTCACGGCGGCCAAGGAACGGCGTACGGTAGAGCAGGGCAGCTCGGCGTCTGCCTAAATGGTGTACGTGAAGTTCAGCTGGTTGTCGACAAAGTTGGGCTCCTGGGGCCGGCACTGCGAGAGCAGGGGCAGGGGGCGGGGTACGCTTGATACAGACGCAGTGTGCAAGGGATGGATACGAATGTGCAGCCTGATGCCAGGACGGGTCCGGGGGGGGGGGGCCCCCGGGACCCCGCCCGGGGCGGCAGGGCGCAGCACAGGTGGCACTGCTTGGCCATGCCCCTGATGGCCTTTCAAATGCACTACTTAGTGCGTGGCAACAGGACGTGGCCTTTGCTTAGCAAAGGGTGTGTGAACAAGGGGGGGTGCGCAGCAGGTGCCTGCTGTGCGCGGGCTGATGTTGGTCACGCAGCCACGTGCTGCAGGATGACGGCTCTGCATCAACAGCTGTCGGCTCATGGGCAGGGCCCTCAAGGCAGCAGCGCTAGCATGCCTGATGAAAGCTGGACAGGTGACCCGGAGTTGGCCGCAGCCTGCGCGAGCCTGGGGTGCGTGTGCATGTATGATGTCTCATGCAGGCAAAACCTTCAATCCAAATTGGGATCACAATGTAAGGAGGGACGCCAGAAGCATCAGCGCGTCCAGATTCGCGGCTCACCAGGTAGTTCACCACAAACCACAACACATATTTGCCGGGGACGGCCTCAGCCCTGAATCCAGTGAATTGGGCCGTCACGCTGGCGCCAGGGGGGATCGAGCCAGCCGACCATGGGTAGCTGCCAAGGGGGCTGTTCAACCGGGCGTCGCCGCACCCGGCAGGCGAGGAGACGGTGGTGAAGGCGCCGAACAAGCCGGGGTCGCCCGCCGCGGTGCCGACCTGAGCGGGAGGGCGGCAGGAGGGCGAGAGGGCGTTTGTTCCGCAGTCTGCTCTGAAGACAATCATGCGATTGGGTGAGACCGAATGAGGCCCGTCCAGGAGGGTGGTACACACTAAAAACAATGCACCTGGACGGTGTCGCCACAACCCTTCGAGCGCACTACACAAGCCTGCAGGGGTAAATGCCTACCATTGCTCCGCATACAATAGACAGGGGATATCAGAAGCCTTCTGTGCATGCACAAGCACAACCGTCACTCACACGCACACACGAATGCGCAAAATGTGTGTGATTGCATGCACATACAAGTGCTGCACGCTAGGCAGATGAGTGGCTGAGGTAGTCAAGGGGTTGGGGTTCTGCCCTGCAAACCCTTGGCTTGCGCGCACAAACGCCACCACACACACAACCACACACAACCACACACAACCAAACACAACCACACACACACACACACACACACACACATAGCGAGACCGCCGTGTTGCCGCCCGCAGCGAGACTGCCCTCCTGCCCGCAGTATCACCGCCCTCTGCCACCCCGCTCACGTTTGTGATGGTCGCGTTGACCGAGAAGATAGTGCCGACCTGCAGCACTGGACCCCCCAGGGGGATCACCTGCAAGTTGCTCGCAACAAAGTCGGGTGCTGCAACAGTGTACGAGACCCCGGCGACGTTGTCCGCTCTGGTGGTCTCAATCACCGTGCATTCGGAATCCAGGACCACCTGAAGGGTCTTGGCGCCGAATGACAGGGGGCCTGGGACAGTAACTGTGATGTTGGCGCTCGACCCGGCTGCCAGCACGTCCACCGACGTGCCAACGGCCCTGCCCAGCCCCCTGCAAGTTGGCGTCACGGGACTGTCAGTGAAGACGGATAAAACGCTGCTTGTTGAGGCGGCGGTGCCGTTGTTCAAGACGCCCACGGTCAAGTTCACAAGCTGGCCGGGCGTGAAGGCGCCTGATGAGGGGCTGGTGCTCAGAGCGAGCGACGTGAGTGCCAGGTTGGCAACCGGTCCAATGGTGGTGGAGATGAGGTAGGGCAGGGAGGCGAGGTGGTCGGTCTCGCTGATCTCATTCACGATGCACGCACTGTCCAGCAGTAGCCGCAACGTGTACTGCCCGGGAGCGCCGGGCAACGTCACGACGAGGAACTTGGCCCTCGACTCGCCCGCAGCGAGCGGGCGCAAGGCACCCGTGGCGCCGGTCACGTCGTTGCAGGCGGGCGTGATGGGTCTGTCAAGCCAGAATGCAAAGGTGGCCGCGGGTGAGGCGGCGGTGCCGTTGTTGGTCACAGTGTATGTCAAGTTCACTGTTACTGTCGGCTGCAGCGTGGCCGGCAGTCCTGAGTAGCCAGTGATTGTGAGGCCAGAAATGATGAGGTTCGCCAATGGGGTTGGGACGGTGGTGTTGGTGCCGGGGTTGGTGGTGTTGGTGCCGGGGTTGGTCGTTTTTGTGCCCGGGTTGGTGGTGTTTGTGCCCGCGTTTGTGGCGTTGGTGCCAGGCACGGTGGCGGCGACGGCAGTGCAGGTCACGGCCAGCTGGTCATTTGCATCGGATTTCTGCAAGGAGGGTGCGTGGGTGGTTGCGGGAAGGAGGCGATTCTGTGGTGGGCGGCTGCTCGAGGGCCGGTGGGCGTCAGGGCTGGGCTTGCTTCTGAAAAGCTGGTAAGCATGAGCAACGATCGACTTGGAGAGGGTAGCTTTTGGTGGGGGGGGGGGGGGCGCGGCGGCCTCGGCCCCCGCAAGCCAGCCCCCTCTTCCTAAATTTACGCGGGCGTAAAAGCCTGCGTAGTCTTTCTCTCTCTCCGTCAGGGGTGGGGGCACCGCGCCCGTGATGGGTGTTTCAGAGTGGTGGTGCCGGAGCAGGGAGTTGCGAATGGCAGCAAGCACTACTTCCAGCCCCTGCCCGGCGGCAACCATCCAGACCGGCCCGGTTTGCGAGCAGGAGAGGCGATCCAGGGGAGCGCAGAGCAAGCGCAGTCTCGCCGGCCATGGCCCCGCGGCCGCCTGCACAGGCCAGCGTGTCGTCCTTTTGAAAGGCGCGCAACATTCCTTTCTGCATTTCAAACCCTCGTGCTTGGCCGAGTGAACCACGACCGCCCGGTCTTGTCCGGCTGAGCCAGCTTGACCCGCCGCGCGCGCGCTCAC
>NW_014012293.1:13853-16581 GCF_000611645.1 Monoraphidium neglectum
GGCGGGCCGAGGGTGGGGGCGGATAGGGTGGGGAGGCGTGTGTGGGAGGCGTGACTTGCGAGGGGAGCGGGCAGGGCAGGCGGCTCAGCAGGGGGGGCCAAGGGCCATTGAAGCAGGGTCGTTTGGGGTGATGAACCTGCTCAGGTTGAGGAGAGGGCAAAACAATGCATGCATGCCCGTGAAGTGAAATCCACTGCACATGCATGCAGTCAGGGGTCAAGTGGCGCCAGGCTGTGGAATGCAAGGAAAGCTGACAGCAGGCTCGGCCACGATCATCGTGGCCAATGATTGGCTTCCATGATGCTCCTGCTGTTGTTGCTGCTGTTTATGCTGTTTATGCTGCTGCTGCTGCTGCTGCTGCTGCTGCTGCTGCTGCTGCTGCTGCTGCTGCTGCTGCTGCTGCTGCTGCTGCAAGCGCTGCTGCTCACGACAAATGCTCCTCGTGTTGCTGTCTGCTCCTGCTGCCTGCTGTTGCCATCACAAAATACTGCAGGATGGCGGTATGATGTCTCTCTGGCCTGACGTGGCTGTGAGTGCAGTAGTGTGTGCGCGCCCACCTGGCAGGATGTTGACCGCGCCCTTGAGGCAGCACGGCAACGACTTGGGCTTCACCAAGCCTGCCGGCTTGAACTTAGAGGTGGTCACATTCACTTTGCACGCGGACGCACCGCACAGCCTGTCGACCGTGCTGCAAAGGCTGGAGACGGCTGCGGTGCAACGGGGATGGATAGGAATGGGGGCAGAGGTGAATGATGGTGGCGGCAACTACCAAGCAGAGGGTGGTTGATTGAGGGGCGGGGATGCCGCTGTGACTGCTCAAATCGTGAGCTCGTGCAAGCATGCATGGGGCCCCAGCACACCGCCAGCTGGCACCGTCCTGTGGCCCCCCAGCCGGCCTGTCGGGCGCACCTGGCAGGTTGATGCAGACAATTGTGCTGCCGAGCGCCTTTGCCGTGTTGGCGTTGGGGACGAGCCTGACGTTTGCGGCCGCGGACTTTGACGCCTTGCTGATCTTGAAACCGAATGCTGACTTGGCGTTTGCGCCGTCAGCGGTTGACAGGGAGAAGTTGCTGGTGAAGCCCTTCACGATGCAAGTGGGGCCTGCAGCGCGGGTGGCGGCGGTGGGGGCAGAGTTATGTGGCGCGCGGCAGGGCGGGGTGGCGGGGAGGTTGTATTCCCTTGGCAGCCGGCGCAACAGGCAACACGCACTGCGCCGCGCTTGACGAGCCGGCACGGTTGTGACGGGCCGCCCTGCTGAGCGATCACGCTCGGTCGACCTTTCGACACGCCCATGCATGGCCCACCGATCTCAATGTGGGGTGAAAGACGTCGGCGCCCCACCAGCTGCCCCGGCGTCACCATAAGGCCCGCCGTCACCATAAGCCGGTCAGTGCACACCCCAGATTGGCCACAGCTACCGGCGGACAGCTGCTAACAACAGCTAGCCAGCTTCAACGCAGGCTGGTCGTTGTGACAGTGGCAGAACGGATGGTACCAGTGGGCTGATGCGCGTTCCATGGCTTTGGTGCAGCGCCGTGTCGAAGTCCAAACCTGAGTTCCGGGTGCGTGTACTGGCCAGGCTGTGTTGCCACCAGTGGTTGGCAAGATTGTGTACCCGAGTTTTCCGTTGTTTCCATTCCCTGAGATGCGACCTCCAGAATCAACAGGAGGGCAGCTGGTTCAGGATCTAGCTGGGGGCGGCAGACCGCACCGCACTTCGGGCAGTGCTCGGCGCTGCGCTGGTGAGGCGCTGCGCCTGCTCGTGCCGCGGTCAACGCGCGGCAGGGGCGGGTGCAGCACTCTGCGCCGCCCCGCGACCCAGGGCCGCCACGAATCGGCGCCACCCTCAATTGCGCAGTCGCGGCCTATGGCGGCGGGGCCAACCGGCAGCCTGCTGGGGCCGGACGGCGTAGGCGGCCTGCGTGCCGCCCGCCTGTGTGCCGCCCGTCTGCGTGCGCGCTGCGCCAACGCTTACACCTGAGTGACACGCAGCGGACACTCCATGGCCGCCTGACCCTCGCCCGCGCAGCCAGGCGGCTCGTTCTGCCGCTCAACCCGTCAGCACTTTTTTTCAACACGTTGGATCCACAGACCAAAGCGCCCTGCTCACGGCGTCGGCGCGCGACGCCCCGAATGTTCGGCGGGGCTGCATGGCAGCTGCACCCAACATCTCTCTGCTGTTTTGTTCTCCTCAGGGGTCAGCACCGACACTCTTGATGCAGGGGTCAAGGGGTTGAAACAGACGAGCTGCCCAATGCAAGCCTGCTCAGCCCAGGCCCTGGCTTACCGCGCCGCCTCTGCCCCTTGCTTGACGCTGGCCCGCCGCTGGCCAACCCTATCATGAGTCGTGAGTCAAGTGTGTGGAAGGTTTACTTGCCTTGAGCCGAACACATGCAGCGCGTGGGTGAGGCTGCTGCAGGGTGCGGGGATGAGGACTCCCCTAATGAAGGGCCCACAGGGCGATGCCGGACGCGAAAAAATGTGCGCCAACATGCAGACGCCGCCGCCTGTCGTTATTCACGGGCTGGCCGCATGGATTGCGGGGGCAGCCGCGGGTGCGCGGCCGCCGAGACGCGGGGGGAGGGGCCACCAGCAGAGCCACCTGGTGGGTGGTCAGGCAGGTGACGTGTGGCCGGTGATGCCTACTTCTGGGCGAAGTCGATCCCCTGGGTAGGTGGTGGGTGGGTTGAGAGTGGGCGGGCAACCGTTGCGTATGTGTGTGTGTGTG
>NW_014012292.1:0-940 GCF_000611645.1 Monoraphidium neglectum
GCTGAAGGGGGCGCCTTGCTCGAGGCTGTGGGGGTAGAGCGATGAGTCAAACGCCGCTGATGTGGACTGCATCCAATGCACAGCCCCGCCACGCGCATACGAGCCCTGCGGCGCGGCCGGCCCAGACGGCGGGCCCCCAGCCGCGCCGCCGCCGGCACCGGCAGGGGCGCCGAGGAAGGCGACCGGGCCATGCAGCAGCTGCTGCTGCTGCATGGGGTGAGGCGGCGGCGCGGCGGCGCCGGCGTCCAACGGTGGGGCGCCGGGCCAGGCGTTGGCGGGGAAGGCGGCCGCGGCCTGGCGGTAGGCGGCATCTTGGGCGGCGGCGAGCATGGCTTGTGCCTGAAGGGCATTTGAGGTTGTGAGGGGGCAAAACAAGGTTCAAGAGCGGCCGACAGGGTTGAGCATGTGCGTGGGTGGTGGGGAGGCATTGATAAGGGTCTGGGTGAGTGGGTGTCTGCTGTCTTCGATTGTCTCAAGCCTCCAGGAGTGCGGGCGCGCCCAAATGCAGGTGTTGGGGCAGGAAACGGCCTCGGAGGTGAGGGGTGTGCGCACAGGAGGACGCTTGCAACAGCCGTACCAGCACACGCGTTATTTGCATTCAGCGAGCGACACACGCACGAGTCCAAGGCGGCATCGGATAGCGGTGTGAGGCGCCCACCTGCTCCGGCGCCATCTGGCCGCTGGCCGCCAGGTCGTGGAAGAGGCGCTGCAGATCTATGATCTGGCCATAGATCTGCCCGGGGCAGATCTGATCGGGGACGATCTGGCTGGAGGGCGTGTTGGGGCTGTGGGCAAACGAGGAGGCCGCCGGCATGGAGGCGGGAGGCCCGTCGCCGCCGGCCGCCGCGCCGCCGGTTGGCTCAGGCGTACCTGCGGCGGCGGCAGTGCCGCCGCCAGTTTCTGAGCTGCACCTCTGAGAAGATCCGCCGCCGGCCCCGCC
>NW_014012292.1:1589-15641 GCF_000611645.1 Monoraphidium neglectum
CCCCGCCGTCACCCGCGGCCGCCGCCGCGCCGCCCTGGCCGCGCCCCGCGGCTTCCGGCCGCTCGAACGACGCCGGGCGCCCGCCCCTTGCGCCGCCAGAGCCGCGGGCGGCGGCGGCGGCGTTGGGGGCGCCGCAGGAAGGGGCGGCGCCGGCGGTGCCCCAGGCAGAGTCTGTGCTGGAGTTGGATTCAGTAGAGGAGCGGCCCCCGCTGCCTCCCCCGCCCCCGCCCGGGCCGGGCCCGCCGGCCAGGGGCCGGTCGTCCGCGGGCCGGCGGGGGCTGGTGCGGACGGGGCGCAGGTGGTTGGGGCTGAGGGGCGCGGCGGCGGCGGTTGTGTCTGGCTGGTGTGATGCGCTCCGCTGCGGGGCGCGCGCGTTCAAGGGAAGGTATAGTGCGGGGGATGAGAGTTTGAGTGGGGGGGGCCAATGTGATTGGCATGCTGCGGTAGATATTGCATCCCGGCTTCATCAAAACTGAGGGTTCACAAGGCCTGCAGGGCTTGCACAACACTGTTCACAAGCGGTGGTGCGTTTGGTCGATCCATCGCCCCGAGGACGCATAACGCCACACAACCATGCACGCCTGACAGCAAGCCCACCCCTGACTCGCTTACTGAGCTGACCTGGCCGCAGCGCTCGTCGCAGTGCAGCGGCGGCGCCTCGCTGCTGCCGGCGCTGGAGGAGGGGTTTGATGACGTCATCGTGAAGGGCTTGGCGGTGGGGCTGCGCAGAAGTGGGGCGGGCGGGGCGGGGCGGGCAGTGCGGTGCAATCAGGGACGGGGTCATTGTGTTTAAGAAGAGAGCGCAGGGCGGCCCATGGGCGGAGTACGAAATTGCACGAGGGCCACAGTACAGCAATAGCAGCAGCGAGGCGCAGGGCGGGGGTGGATGGGTGGCCTGGGAGGGAGGCTTCCCACGGAGAAGCCCTGTAGTAGGGGTTTTTCGAAGTGAAATGAACGCGAGGCAAGTGCGGGCCTCCTGAATCCCATTGAATATAGGGTAGCGCAGGCCCCTCAGCCTGAGAGGGAGCTCGAGGCCACCCCCACCTGAGAGGGCTCGTCGCCTTGGGCGGCGGCGGCTGGTTCGCGGCGGTGCCAGCGTTGAAGAGCCGAGAGAACATGGTTGCGGGGCTGGGGGCGGTTCGGGCGGCCTCCCAGGGCGGGCCAGGGGCCGTGACGCTGGCGGTGTGGGGTCACAAGGAGTTGCGGCGGGGCCCGGGGGGGGCGAAGCCGCAGCAGGACTTGACTGGCGGCGGCGCCGCACGGTGGAGCGGGGATCGGCCCTGTTGGGTTGGCGTGTGACGGTTCAGTCGGTGGGCGGTCGCGTCAAGGGGCCCATGAGATGAGTTTTGCAGTCGTGTAGGCGGTGGCGTGCACTTGCAACGGCTCGCGCAAGTGGGTGGAGGCCGAGTCGGTTGAGGGTGGTTGGCGCGACGCGGGGCATGGCGGGCTCGGGGGCAAGACAGCGCGCAGGCGCCTGCAGGGCGGGCAGGATCTCCGACCAAGTGGCGGCACGCGTGGCGGCCGCCACGTCACAGGGTGCCCACCAGGCGGCTGCAGCCGTTGACGTGGGCACCAGCGCAGCGTGTGCAGGTGTAGCTCAAGCACAGCAGCAGTCAGAGCGGGCCACAAAGAGGCACTGAAAATCCTTCAGAGCACCTGCGCGCGAAGGACAGGAGCGCGGGAGCATGGGGACGGCGCGGAATGAATGCGATCAGATCTGTGAGCCAGGCGAGGGTGACTGGGGGTATCGTGAGCACTCCAGCATCGTACAATGACCCTTTCAAGCACAATACAATAGCAGACGGGCTCACGGGCTGGCTGCGAAAGCTCAGCAGGCTTGGCCTGCCACGCAGCCCTCGGCTTGGCAGCAGCTTGTCGCCAGTAACATCACAGAATGTAAAAAGAATATCTGAGGGCCCAAGCGGGCCGCGCTTTCGGCCTAACCCACTGAAGGACGAGGATCAAAGCGCCGGCGTCCCTGAAAATCAGCAAAGGGCTTTGAGTGATATTACTAGCAAGAGAACACAAGACCGAGGATGATTCGGGTGCGGGAGACCTCTGCTAGTAGCCCCTGGAATGGCCTGATGATGCATCAGGTGATGCCGGCGCCTGACACGCACGCATCGCCTGCGGCATCAGGACCGCAATTTTGAAATCTCAGCTATTCATTACACTTCTGCTGCGGCCAGCTGCTCTGCCGAGGCCACCGCCGGCATTTCCTGGATGTCGCGCGCGCCACCCAAACTGCCAAACCTCGGACTCACCTTTGCATGGCTGCCGAGCCCAGGATGACCTCAATGCGATTGACGCATGCCGGCCTGGACTGCCCATCAAGTATAATATAGTTGATCTGTAGCAATTCTCATGTTCACTGTTTGCGGCAAAACGACCATACAAGAGTTGACTGATGTCATGTCTGGTCCATGAAACGGGATTCCAGCTCTAGGCCCCTGGATGAGAGGGGGAATCCAGTCACTGTGGGCTGCCTTCAAGTAGGAAACCCTAGGAGAAGTAGGCAATGTACAATTGTCAACAAGATCAGGCACTTGAGCGCCAGGGCCGCAGGCCTTGGAGGCTACAATACAAAGCCACAAGAGCCCAGGACTTCTGCCCGACATCCCCTGCACAAGGGTTGCAGGGCACGCACAGGCTCAAATGCATGTGCAGAAACAATGTCCGGTCCTTGTTTGCTAGCTCGCAAGACAGGCCATGATCATGAAAATGGGCGTTCAAGTTACACAGCCTCCACTCCACTGAGGGGTACCCCTCCCTGAGTTTGTTTGCCGAACATTCCCATACCTCCAGCCGTCACCATTATTGCACGAAGCAAGCGCCCACGTGCTGACGTCATCTATCCTAAGCAACCGAAAGGAGCCGTGCTAGCGCGGCACCTCTTGCTGCCACTCACGCACCTAGCGCCGGCCGCACTTTGACCGCCTCCTGCTCATGCTGCCCCTGTGGCTCTCAGCTGGCCGAAGCCGGCGTGGCGGCCGCTTCCACCTCAGCTGCCGCCGGCCCATCGCTGCCCCTGGCCGCGTCCTCCTGGTGCTGCGACAGCCCTTGGCCATGCGTCGTGCTCTGAGTGGCACCTGAATGCGCTCCCGGGCTCACTGCTCTGATGCACGCCACGCGCTGCTTGCCCTCTCCTTCCTCCTCATCCTCCTGCTGATGCTGGTGCTCCTGGTGCTGCTGGTCCTGGTTACTCTGCTCGTGCAGCTGCTGCAGCTCCATGGGCTGCTGCAGCTCGGCTTGCTGCTGCAGCTTCTCCTGCTGCTGCAGCTCAGCTTGCTGCTGCAGCTCAGTCTGCTGCTCCTCCTCCTGCAGCTCGCCTTGCTGCTGCAGCTCAGCATGCTGCTCCTGCTGCTGCAGCTCGGCTTGCTGCTGCAGCTCAGCTTGCTGCTCCTGCTGCTGCAGCTCGGCTTGCTGCTGCAGCTCAGCTTGCTGCTCCTCCTGCCGCCGCAGCTCGACTTGTTGCTCCTGCTGCTGCTCCTGGCGCTGCGGCTCTTCCTTCTGCTGCAGCAGCTCAACTTGCTGCCGGTCTGCGTGCTTCTGCTGTTGCTGCTTCTCCTGCTGCTGCTCAAGTTCACCAGCCACTGTCCCGTCCTTGGTCTCTGCAGCTTCACGCACCGCGCCGCTTGCCCTGGCCCCCTCTGTTGGCAGAAGCCGCTCACAACCTGGTGCCAGCGACGCGCCACCCTCATCAGCAGCCCCGCCCACCGGCGCCGCCAGCGGCGCCTGATCAGACGCCACCTGTGCCGTCGTCACAGCTGGCGGCGCCGCCACGGGCACTGGGATGGGAATTGAGGCGAGCAGCTGCGCGCCTGCTGCCGGCGGGGTCCCTGCCGCGCCAGTGCTGCAATCAGCGTAGGCTGCCGTGGGGCCGGCGCCATGCTCAGCGGCGGTTGCGGCTGCGGGCGCGGCGCCCTCTGCGCATCCGGCAGCAGTCTCTGAAGCCGTGTGGTTCCTGGGCGCTTGGAGGCACTCTGATGCGTAGTGCCCCACCTGAGCCGCGGTGAACGGGGCAGCAGGTTGAGAGGTGGGAGCTGATGCAGCAGATTGGAGGCAAGGGCAGCCAACCGCAGCGTAAGGCTGCATCAAGTGGCATGACAACGAACGCGTGGATGCAGGCCAGACGCAGCGGGGCTGACAGTCCGCAGCGCACGCCTCGAGCTTCAAAGCAGTGGGCTGATTTCCTCCCGGGACACTCACCTTGCCACACGCGTCGCACTGCCCGAGAGGGCACTCCTGCTCGCCGTGCTCCGCCGCCACGCCGCACCGCCGGCACGCGCCGCCGCAAGACGCGGCGTCGTGGCCGAATGCGGGGCGCCCGGCGGCGGCACACGCTGGGCACGACGGAACCTGGCAGGCGCGTGCGACATGGCCCCTGCGGGCAGCGAGGTGCGGAAACGGCCCGTGACGAGTAACGCGGGTGAATGGATTCTGTTTTTGGGAATGCCAAGGTTGCCAGCGGCTCAGGGTTGACGTTGTGAGGAAAGGTGGCGAGCTGCACAAAAGCGCCCAAGCACATAGGCCAGCAGGCACAGGGCGTTTACAGGGCGAATCCTTTTCTGAGGCAGCCATGCGGTCGCTTGGGCAACGAGCGACTCCGTGACTGCGCAGCTGCCTGCATTGGATGACTCCGGCGCACTCCTGTCAACACCCCCGCCCCCGCACCTGAAGCCGCAGGTCGCGCAGACTGGCAGGAACACGGGGAACCTCAGCTGGCGTATGGCGCCCCGCCACCCGCGCGGCCGGATGGCGCCCGTGCCCGTCACGTGGACGTTGTTGTTGGTGGCAGGGGCGCCGCCCGCGCCGCCCTCCGCCGCCGCAGAGGCGTCCTCGAAGCCGAGCAGCAGGGAGTTGCTGCCCAGCCGCGCGGCCAGCAGCCGCCCGGCCGCCGCGTCCGATCTGGCGGCGAGCAGCGCGCCCCGCAGCACAGCCGCGACCTCGCCGCTGCTTGCGCCCGGCATGGCGTCCCTGCCCGCCTCCGCCTGCGCCGGCGGCGGCGGCGCCACAGCACCTGAACCCGCCTCTTGGTCGGTCCCCCGATCGCCTGCCACATCCTCCTGCGCCTCCGCCTCCGCCCCTGCTGTTGCGTCCTCATCCCGTTGCGCTACAGCCTCGGCCCCAGCATCATTGACCTCAAGGTCGTCCACGGCGGGCCTCGCCGCAGGCGGTAGGGCGTCCTGCTGAAACGCCGGCGGCCCAGCAGAGCCCTCGGCACCCCCCTGCTTGCCGCCCGCTGCCTCCTCTGGCGGCCCCTCTCCAGCCGGCGGGCGTGCATTCGGCCAGACGGCAGACGCGGTCAATGCCTGCCTGCGCTTCTCTTCCTCACATACCCTGGCGGCCCACCCGCAGCCCATGCGCCGCGCGAACCCGGGCGGCGCGCCCGGCTCGTCGCTGCTGCCGGCGATGCCTCCGCCGGCGCGCTCGTCCGTGGGGCTCCGGGGCGGAGCCACGCCTTTGGGCGGGGCTCCGCTGTTGCCGCCGCTGCCGTTGGTGCACTCCTCAGCCGCCGGGAGTGGCCGCGCCTCCTCTGGTGAAGCAGCTGCGCCGCAATGCGCACCAGGCACGACCATCTTTTCTTGCTCCTGCACGGCCAGTGAAGCCGCGGCTTGCGTGCAAGCTGGCGGCGGCGGCGGCGGCGGCGGCGCAGCCGGCCTGCACTCCTTCGCGGCCTGCTTGGATGATAGCCAGGAGCTGTTGAGGTCCGCCCTCGACGGTGGAGGGCGCGGCGGCTGCGGCGGCCGGGAGGCACGCAAGGCGGGGCGCCCTGCGTCGCCGCCGCTGCTGCGCCGCCAGGGGGTGGCCGCGACGGCGCATGACTCTAGCTGTTGTGGAGGGCGGCGCTGCTGCTGCTGCTGCTGCTGCTGTTGCTGCTGCTGCTGCTGCTGCTGCTGCTGCTGCTGCTGCTGCTTCTGGCATGATGGCACCTGCTGCACTGGCTGCTGCACTGGCTGCTGCACTGGCTGCTGCATTGGCTGCTGCATTGGCTGCTGCATTGGCTGATGCTGAGTCTGCTGCTGAGTCTGCGGCTGTTCCTGCTGCTGCTCCTGCTGAGGTGTTGAGTCCGCCCCCACCGGCGGTAGTGTCGGCCCGGGCAGTTGTGCCGGGAGCGCGAGTGGCGGCGCCGGGACGTGCGGCGGCGGCGGCGGCGGCCCTGCCGGGGGCGCGGGCGGTCGCGGCTTGGGAGGGGGCGGCTGCGCCAGCCGCGGCCCCAAAGGGGGCGGCGGCGGGGGCTGCAGACCCGGTGGAGGTGGCAGAGCTGGATCAACCTTGGGGTGGCTGGACGCCACTGCCTGCGCAGGTGCTTGTGCGTGGAATGTTGCAGCAGCCGCAGCGCCGCCGCCGGCCGATGCGGCGATCGCTGGTTTGAGGGCAGGCACCTGCACGGCCTGGGGCACCGATGTGTGTGGGTAGCTGGGCTGCTGGCTGGTCTGCTGGTCTCGGGATTCAGGCCAGCTGGCCTGCATGCTGAAATGGTTCGGGGCGCTCGACTGCACGGAGCTGCATTGCGGCTGATAGCTTGCTTGCTGGCAGCCAGGCCAACGGCCAGGCGCGACCGCCGCCGGCGCCAGCATTCCGAGCTGCTGCTGCGCGTGCGCCGCGGGGCCTTGCGGCCCCGACGCCGGCGCGCTCAGCGGCGGCAGTGGCGGCGGCGGCGGCAGGCCGAGCAGCTGCAGCAGCTCCGGCGGCGGCGGGGGCAGCTGCAGCTGAGGCGTCGTCGTTTGCGACGGGCCGCAGGGCGGCGCGCCAAAATGATTGGCTTGAGTGTAGCTTGTCGGTGCAGCACCGTGAAAACACTGCTGCGGAATTTGGTAATAGGATGGCGCCGGCGTAGCGGCAGCGGGCGAGAGGCGCGGCTGCTGTGGGGGCTGCGGCTGTGCTTGCGCACGCAGCACCAGTGGCGGTGGGTAGAGTGCCTGTGGGCCACTTGGATGGGCCCGTTGCTGCTCTTGCTGCGGCGGCGCCTGGCCAGGTTGATGCTGCTGCTGCTGCTGGCCAGGTTGCTGCTGCTGCTGCTGCGACTGCTGCTGCTGCTGGCTACGCTGCTGTTGCTGCAGCTGCTGCTGACCGGGATGCTGCAGCTGCGGTTGTGTCTGTGGCTGTATTTGCTCCTGCTGCTGCTGGTGATGGTGATGATGAAGAAGATGGTGATGTTGCTGATCCCCACGTGGGAGCGGCGACTGGCTGTGCGGCTGCGGCTGCGGCCCAGGAAGCGTGGGGTGCTCAAGCGCCAACGCGCTGGGCAGCTGCGGCGGCGGCGCTGGCGCCGCGGACGCGGGCAGTGCCCCCGCTGGCGGCGCCTCCGCCACGGTCTGCTCAATCTGCGCTGTCCGCGCGGCCTCCAGGACTGCCGGCGGCTCGTTGGGCAGCGGGGTCGGTGGCAGGCAGTCTTGTAGGGCGCCGCCCTCCATCAGGAGGGCCATCAACTCACTGCTGCACGTGCTGCTGCCGGCACTGCTGGCCGGCGACACAGGCTGCGCCTGGAGGGACCACTGCGCGTGATGCTGCTGGTGGTGGTGGTGGTGGTACAGCTGGTCGTAGGGCTGCAAGTGCGGCTGCGGCGGTTTCTGCTGTCTTTGCGGCTGCAACAGCAGATGGGCCCTCCACTCGCAATCGCCAACAGCGCCAGCACCCCGGTCCGGCTGCGGCGGGGCTCGCTCGGCCGCCGGGGCCGCGGCTCGCCACTCCCACTCGCCCTCGTGCCCCTTCTGCTGGGGATGCTGATCCTGCGTCTGCTGTGGCTGCCGCTGCTGTGCTGTTGGCTCCGCACTGTCCCAGGGCCGGCACACGTCCACCACTCGTGGCGCGACCATGGTGGCGGCCTGTCCCTTTGCTGCCGCGTCTTCCTCCTGCTCATCAGGCACCTCCGTTTCGCCCTGCCCATTGCCCGTCTCCCAGGCAACCTCATCCGCCTCGCGCCTGCCCGCGTCGTCCCCAGGTGCCGCGTCTTGCTCCTGCTCGCGGCCGCGCTCGCGCTCGGCCAGGGCGCGCCGCAGCGTTGTGCCGATCGACCGGGCCATCTCTTTCACGCGCCTCGGGTCGCTCGGTGGCTCAGGTCCAGGCGCACCGCAGCCGCGGCCGCGGCCGCGGCCCCCTCCGCCGCCGCCGTTGCCGTCGCCGCTCCACTGCTGCTCAAGCCGGCCCCGCGCCGCGGCCGCCGGCTGCGGCACGCCCAGCGCCGCCGCGCCGCCGTCGGCCGTGTTTGTGTCACGCGCGAGCGCCTCCTGCTGGCGGCGCAGCTGCTTCGCGGCCCTGCGCTCTGCCTTCTCTTGGGCCGCGCGCGCGGCCTGCTGCTCGATGAGGCGCGACACACCGGCCGGGGTCTGGGCGCCGGGCACGTCTGAGTACACGACCCTTATCTTGCACTGGGGAGAGAAAGGGCCAGGCGATCCGCCATGCGAGGATTGAGACCAAGCTTACGGCACACTGCCCAGCAGAAGCACTAGGTGCATCCAAAGAGGCCCGCCTTCCCATGCGTGCATCACACTTCCCCATGTGACTGACTACAGTATCCACGCTACACTCCCATGCAAGGTCACCGGCCTTGAACCCCTCCCCATCGAGCCCCGACATGGAGCGGGACCCCCCCCGCCCCCCATCACCTTGTAGCCGCCTAGGTTGACTGTCGAGCCGTCAAGGCGCTCGATGATGGCGGCGGCGTCTTCGGGGGTGCTGCACGCCGCCAGGCCCTTGCCCTGCACACGCGCGGGCGCGGGCAGATCATGCTCCAAATGTCAGCACGCGGCCCTATGGACAAACAGGGGGGCCATGCCCTCACGCCATGCAGCCGGCTGGGCCTCCTCACGCCACCACACTCCATGCATGCCATTGATACCCAACCGTGGCCCCTCGGTCGCCCACATGTCGTGAAGCGGCGCCTGCCCCCTCAGCTCCCCGCCCCATGCGCAAAACCTGCCCAGCCACTGGCGCCGCCAACCGGTTGGCGGCGTCGTGCCGGTGGCCATGACACACGCATTTGTGCGGCTCACCGATTTGAGGGCGCCCCTGTCGTCCATGTATCCCTGGTCCACATACAGCTCGTCCACGCACCCCACGGGCCGCAGGATGTCGGCCAACTGCTGCGCCCCCAGCGCCGGCGGCAGCTTGTAGAGGGCGACAACCTGGCAGCCCTCACCGCCGCTGCCGCGGCCGCGGCCCCGGCCGGCGGCGGCGGCGGCGCCGCCCTTGTCGCCCCGGCCGCGGCCCCCGCCGGGGGCAGCGGGGGCGTCCCCACGGACTGCTCCGCGGCCGCCGCCGCGGACGGGGGCGGGGGGGACGGCGATGTAGCGGGCGGCCGGGGCAGTGGGCGCTGCGTCCCGCGGCGGCGCGGGGGGCCGCAGCTGGTTGAGGCGGTCGATCAAAACGAGGCTGCCGGAGGCGAGGGGTGTGCCGTCGAGGGCCTTCATGGCTTGCAGCGCCGCGGGCCGCGTGAACGTGACCTCGCTCCACGCCTGGGCGTTCGAGGGGGCGAGGCAAAGGAGTCGTGAGGGGCGGGGTCGGGAGTGGGCGCACGCTGCTCACGGCGGCGGAGAAAGCAGGGATCCCCAGTGTGGCGCAGACAGCGTGGATGGGACGCCCTTGAAATGCACAGCATGAGGACCCCCTTGTCCTCATCTTGGGCCCCTCAGAACCGGCAGGTCCCGGGACGCCGCCCGTGGTCGCTGACCCCATATCTCTGGCTGGTGCCCTTGTCGCGCTCCAGGGCGATGACAGGGCCAGCCTGCTGCAGCACCTCCAGCAGCTTGTCGTTGCTGACGCCGGGGGGCACTAGGACCTGAAGCGTCTGCGGGTGTTGCGGGTGGGGCAATGGTTGGGTCTGGCAGCGGGCATCGGCAGGGTGTCTTCCCAGAAGGGGGGTCACAGCAGGTGGCCAGCAAGGTGGCCGGGAAGGTGGCCGGGAAGGCGACTCAAAAGGGGCATGAGAAGAGCAAGCACATGCAGGCATGTCGATTGCTGGAACCAGATACTGCATGAACATCGCAGCCATGGAGGGCGCAAACGCATGCTCATGCTGCGCAGGGCCAGTTTCGCTCGCGCTCCGCTGCGCCGTGCAGCAGAGCAGCGAGGCGCCTGACGAACACATAGGTGCCGAAGATAATCTCACCACATGGTGCCCTATCGCCTTGGATGCACCTGGGCGCGTGAGCATGCGGCGGGATTGAGCGTCCTGAGTCTCGGACTAGATTTTCAGCCTCCGCAGCCATGTATGGCCGTATCATACAAAGCATGTGGAAACCGCTGAGCTTATCACGTTACTATGGTCACCTGCCGTGTCGTCCCCCATGCTCCCACGCAAATGATCAGCGATCAGATCAGCATCTTAAAAACAATCTCCGTGTTTAGAAAACCACCAATAATGGTTTAGAAATATGTAGGTATCATGATTAAGCTAAAGAAGCCACCCGTCGCCCCCATGCTGAGCTGTGCAAACAGGCGAGCAGACACTGATGAGGCACAGCATAACAGGCAACAACTGCCAGTCAGGGAGGTAGATTTACAGCCTTTGCGGGACCCAGCGATTCAAAGCACAAGTTGTAAATACAATCCATGTAGTAAGCAAAGCTGACTGCCTCTAGTGGCCAGATGAACATCCGCCAAACCATAATAGCATGTGCAAACAAATGCACAGGTCAAGGGGTGCTGATGTGTTGCCGAACGCCATCCTGACTTCAGGCGCGCCTGGCGATGCTCTCTGGTGGGACCTGGAACCGCACCAACAGCGGCGCTGCTGATGTCAGCTCGGGCAGCACCTGCATGCAGTGGGCGTAAGGGTGCCGTGGGTTTGCAAGCAAGCCGCGTCGACTTTGACGGGAAGCAGCATGGGGTTTGGTTGGGCCCACCAGCATGATCAGCCATAGTGAGCCCTGCTCAAACGCATGCATGCGTCAATCTCACGCTCAAGAGGCTGCTGGTCGGGTGTGCACAACGCACCTGCATCTCCAGCGCAGCTTTTGCCGCCGCCGCGTGCGCCTCGTGGTGGAAGTTGACAAAAGCATAGGTGCGGCCCGCGAACACACGCACTGACTCAATGGGGCCGAACTTGCGGAATGTGCGCGCCACGGTTTCTGAATCAGCGACCATCACCTGGGCAGAGAAGGGGGGAAGACTGGGTGCTGGTTAGCGAGCGGGTGCTGCAATGGGAGGATCTGGTGCCTTCGGACGGTGTCCAGCCATGAAGTAGCAAGCTTCAAGTGGTGGACCGAAGGGTGCACAGGCGCTGGAGGCGAGTGCGTGGTGTCAAGCAGTAGTGGTGTGGGTAATGAGGGGTAACAGACAGTGGCAGGAGCCAGATAATTGGTGGGGCCATAGGACGATCCTGCGCAGCGCGCAGCGTGCGTGCGGGCGCTCACATTGCCCAACCACAAATTCCGGCTGATGGAGGGCGCTGGGGGTGTTGGGCCTTGGAACACTCCAGTGGAGCCGCTGCCCGCCTCGCCCAGGCCAGAGCCGGTGCAGCCGGGCCGGCCAAAGCCGTTGGCCGCCTCGCAGGAAGCTGCTGCATCCTGCGCGTACTGCATCGCGCTGTGAGCAGCCGCGAGGGACTTTGGCGTAAAGGGCCCCGCGGCAGCGCCGCTCCTCAGCATGCAAGGCGGTGGCGCATGGCCGCCGCTTGCCGCCCAGCCAAACGCCGCCATTGCCATTGCTGCCATTGCGGATGAAGAGGGCGGGCCGTAGACGGGCGCATCTGGGGGCACGACTGAGGGTGTCAGGCTGGAGAGGGGCAGGCCACTGGAGTGCGCCAGGCCCGGCGGAAGCTGCATCAGCGGTTGGGGCACGTAACCCGCGCCGGCGATCGCCGGCGGCAAGGGGCCGCAGCTCCCAAGAGACAGCGGCTGGAGCGAGCCGCCATGCAGCGGCGTGCCGTCCGTCGACGGCAGCGACGGCATGGGCAAGAAGGTATTGTGAGGCAGCATTGGGAGCTGCGAGGGGAGCGGCGCCGGCAACGCAGCCGGCAGCGGCGCCAGCGCTGGCGGCGGTAGAGGCATTGGCAGGCTGTATGTAGCGCTGGAGGGACGCTGAAGGGAGCCTGCAGCAAGCAGTGGTGAGTCGGCAGTCGGGGCAGGAGCCCAGCGTGTTTGCTTGGCGGGCATACAGACCAGGGCGGGCCACCAGGTTATGAGCTTGAGATCAGGCATGGCAAATAGCGCATGGGAGGTGCTGGGCTGCGGCACTGTACGGAATGCTGTTGCATGATGCACATAAAGAGCTTTTCTGACATGCAGGATGCCGGCGACGCCCGCCTGCAGCGTTGATGACACTGCCACGCCGCTTTTCGGGACCTTGCGCACCGCACAAAGGAGCACCTGAGGTGGTGGCCTGCCACGACTGGTCCAGGCCAGCAGATTCTGCGGTGTCGCTCTGCTTCAACGACGCCTCAGTGGCCGCAGCTGCGGCCGCAGCCGCGGCGAGCGCTGCCGCCCCACGCGCAGACAGGTACTCGATGACGCTGCGCGTGTTGCCGCCCACCAGGCGCTTGTCAGTGCGTGGAGCTCCATCCTCCAAGGCAGCGTCGCTGAATCCTCTGTTGGAGCGCATCAGCTTGGCTTGGTGGAGCGCGAGCAGGCCTTTGGTTGTGGCGCAGCCGTTGTCGGCAGCACGCCGCGCGAGCGCGTCGGCGAGCTGCGGGTCGCCGGCGTTGCATTGCGTCGGGGAGATCAGGAGGTGGCGGGGGAGTAGGCCCAGCAGCTCTTCCAGGGAGTCACCCCGTTGGTGCTGCTGCTGGTGCTGGTGCTGGTGCTGCTGGTGTGCGGGATAGGGCTGCTGCACGCCGTTGCTCCAGCCGGAGGGTTCTAGCACCACCTCTGAGGCTGGTGCACCCAGGAGGCCAAGGCCTGCGATGTTGATGAGAATGTTTCACGAGAGACCAAGATCCTGTGTTGATCGGCAGTCCTAGGCCTTGATGGGGCGAGTTGGTGGGAAGCTCGGGCGCTGCGCGCAGCAGCCGATTCAAATCGCAGGGTGCCGCATGGCAAAGTGCGGCCGGCCGTGCTGGATTCAGGAGGCCGCACCGGGCAGCCCAAAGCTTGAAGATGGATCCATACCCCTGTTACGTGTGCGGGCACGCAATAGGCGGGGCTCGCGATCTTGCTGTGGGCAGCTACTTGCGCTGAACCAACAATAAAACGAGAAATAATTGACAGATATGGCAAATCTCTCGGCACTTATTGGTGGCGGTGCGAGTGTGAGCGCTGCTTGAATCGGGCTGCGGTCAGGTTGCGGTCGAGCATGTGCCGCACGGCTCACCTGGTGCCCCACTCAAGCGCCGCACCCGCTGGTGCTTTGCGTGCTAGCAGCCTGAAAGGGCACGGGCCCGTGAAGCCAGACCTAGTGATCACATGAGAAATGTTACAATTGGCTCATGCGTCGCTGCCACGGCCGCCCTGTTCAGGGGCGCCGCCCCCGCCGCCGCCGCCCCCCCGCCTCCGCTGCACAAACCGCCGCCACGCCCCCTGCAGCACGCCCGCCGCGCCCTCCAGCACGGGCTGCTGCAGGCCGCGGTACAGCAGCAGGCGCCGCCCGATCTCGGCGGTGTGCTCGGTGGTGGGGCTGCGCCACAGCCGCGCGTCAGCCAGGTCTTTGGACGGCTCAGCCAGCAGGTAGGGCACGCCCTGCGGAAGAAAGCCGCGAGAGCACCACATCAGCCCCTCTCCTTCTGCCGCTGCGACCCCATCGCCCATGCAAATCGCTTGCGCATGGAGCGCGCCGCATGAGAGTTCAGATATCACCGACAGGCAGCTGATGAGGCATGGCCCCGGCCGCCCCCTGTCTGAAGGTTTAGCAAGGGGCCCGCCGCGCTTGCGCCCGCCCCCGCGGCGCCGCGCCACACCTGCAGCAGCACGAGGGCAGCGTCCTCCAGCCTGCAGAGCCGCTGCTCCAGGCTGCCGCCCGCCACCGGGCTGGAGTCCTGGGGCTCCATGAGGGCGGCCCCGTTAGAGGCCAGCGTCGCTTCCATGAAGGACTGAGTTGGTTTGTGGGGTGGTTTAGTGGGAGCGGGCGGATTGGAAGGAGGGCGTCAGATAGCTTTGTGGATAAGCGGTGGGATGG
>NW_014012291.1:0-14989 GCF_000611645.1 Monoraphidium neglectum
CCCCAGGGCCACCCCCCAGGCGCCCACCTCCACGAGCTTGAGGATGATGTGGGGCGCGCCCTTGGTGGTCTTGAACACCTTGCCGTCGGGGCCGCGCAGGGTGCCCTCAGTGCGCTTGATGGTGGGGTCGAAGGGCAGGAAGTCGACCTGCTCGTATACGTCCAGGTCGTCGAGCTTGGCAGAGGTGAGGACGAGGGTGTCGAGGGCGTCGCGCGGCGGCTCCTTCCACTTGGCGGCGAGGGCGGCGGCCTTGAGGACGGTCTCCTGGGTCTCGCCTGTTGGGATGGTTTGAGTGGTGTGTGGGAGGGGTGTGTGTTCGTGCATGTGCATGTGCATGTGTGTGTGTGTGTGTGTGTGTGTTGACACTCAAAAGGTGTGCGCATGTGTGTGTGTTTTGTGTTGGGGTACGCGGCGTGTGGGTTCAGGGGGCACGCGGCGTGCCACACGCGCGCCAGTCAGCTCGGCCGCCGGTGCCCAGGGCCAAGCGCGCGGGGAGGGGAGGCTGCGGGGAGGTGCCGCGCACCGGGCGTGTAGATGGGGCAGTCCTCCTGGATCACCATCTTGTTCAGGGTCAGGGTGCCGGTCTTGTCGGAGCAGAGCATGTTCATGCCCGCCATCTCCTCAATCGACGCCAGGCGCGTCACAATGGCGCCCTCCTGTGACAGCTGGCGCGACCCCAGCGCGAGCGTGGTCGTGCACACGATCTCGATGGCAATGGGGATCGACGCGACGAGAAGCACAACGGTGAAGGACAGCGCCTCCTTGACGCCCTCCTTGCCGTGGCCGATGAGGTAGCCGAGCGCCGTGAAGCACAGGATGAGGGACAGCACGACCAGGGCCAGAGTGATCTGCATCAGAATCTTCTGGAGGTGGCCCATGCCATCGGCCTGCTGGAGCATGGTCGCCGTCTTGCCGAAGAAGGTGTGCTTGCCGGTGAACTGAGGGGGGGAGGACAGCGGGTGCCGGGGGTGGAGGGTGAGCGGTGGGCAGGCGGCGGGCGAGCAGCGGAGAGGGCACAGGGAGCTTTGCGGCGCGTGCCGAAGGCGGCGGCGCAGCAACCTCCCGCTGGACAGCTGGGAATGAGTAGCCATCAGCAACATCTTTCGCCTTGCACTGGTGATCCAGCTCCCAACAGGTTGTGCGCCCACTGGTGGCCCCTGGGCGCAACGAAGCGCGTGGGGGGCCCGCACCTCGACGGTGGCCTCAACCTCGCCGCGCGTGACGGTGGAGCCCATCTTGGCGCTGTCCCCCTGGTACATGGTCACGGGCAGCGACTCGCCGGTCAGGGCAGACTGGTCGACCTCGATACGGCCTGATGGGTGGGGCGAGGTTGGGTGGGAAGGGGTGTGGGCGCTCGAGCAAGCGGGGCAGCTCGCAGCTGGCGCCATGCAGAGGGAAACGAAGCGTGCTTTAGGAGCCGGTACGGTGGCTGCAGAAGCGGTGCTTTGGTCAGGCTGCTGGCAGAGGCAGCCGGGCCGCCGCAAGCCAGGAGATGGCGCGAGCCGAGGGCGCAGGGCGCCATTGCGTCGCACATCGCGAGCCCCTGTGTTGGCATGCTAGCAGGGGCCGTCACAGCATCCGGAGAATCCCTCCCCATCCCCATCCCCACACCCGTGCCGACCCCGGCCTGCTGCGCCCGCCGGGCTGCCGTCTGTCATGCAGTCGATCAGTGCAGGCAAGCGACGCCACCCCCAGCACAGCCGAAGCCAGCAGGACGGGCCGCTGTCCTCGACCGCCATATGCCCCGCCAAACGCCGATCTACTTCGCCAGCGCGCGATGCCAACGCCCTGCCGCGCCCCACGCCCCAAGCAGGCGCGCCCCGCCCCACAGCTTGCCCCCACACGCAAAAACCCACCGTGGTTGACCAGGCAGTCCGCAGGGATGCTGCTGCCCGAGGCCAGTAGCACCAGGTCGCCGGGCACCAGCAGGGCCGCGTCCATGTTCTGCCACTTGCCATCGCGCTTGCAGGTCGCGGTGGGCTTGAGGGACGCCTTGAGGGCCGCCACGGCGTCCGCGGCCTTCACGGTCTCATACCTGGGGTTTGAGGGGTGGGAGTGGGGTGTTGGGGCGAGGGGTGTGGGGCATGAAGGCGCCCCGGGCCGAGGGAGGCTGGGTTGGGAGCAGGGCGCGTGGGAGCCCGCAGGAGGCGAGCGCGGGGCAGTGCCATTGGCCGCCGCGTGTCCCACCATCCGAGGAAGGCGTTGATGAACTGGATGGCCATCAGGATGGCGAAGTCGATCCAGTGCTCCAGGGCGAGCATGATAATGATGGCGATCCAGATCATGATGGGCATAGGCTGGATGAGCTGCGCTCGGGGGGGGGGGGCGTTGGAAAGGGGTGGGGTGCCGTGGTGGCGGCGGCAGAAAGGGGGTTTGGAGTGCGCAAGAGCAGGGAGGCAGGGCCGTGCGAGGCCGGCTGGCTGCATTGCCCCAAGCCCTAAGCGCTGCTTTTTGTCCAGGTTTCTCCCGAGCCTCAAGTACGGCCTGTTGACGCATGAATTGCGGCGGCTGTGGGTTGGGCGGAGCAGAATTCCGCGGGCCCAGCTGTCCTAAGCATGGGGCACGGGCTGACGAGGGGCCAGCGTCGGCTGCTGGTCGGGCCCAAAACGCGCCCTGATGGCGATGACGCACCATCTTGAGGAAGATGAGCCACTTCGGCGTCGTCTTCTCCTCCAGCTCGTTGCGGCCCCATTCCAGCAGGAGCGCCTCGGCCTCTGTCGGGGAAAGTCGGGGCGCATGGGCTCAGGAGGAGCGCCGCTGCCTCGGGCCGCTTGGTGGTGTTGGCGCGGCCGCCGCTTAAGGTGGCACCGGGGTGACCCACGCAGCAAAGAGGCCCATGCGACCTCCTGGCAAGCTTGCAGCGGTGGTATCCAATACTGGAACCCTTCGCGCCAGCCGCGCAGGGCTGAATTCCCAGCACGTGGAGACGCACGCCTCGTGAGATCGCAACTCGCCGGCACATCGCCCCGCGGCTCCTGGGCCGTAGCTCACCAGCGGTAGTGAAGCCCACGCCGGGAACAAACTCCTTCTTGGCCTCGGTTTTGGACTCCGCCTTGCCGCTCGCCTCCTCGACCACGGGCTCTTTGGCAGCGTCCTCACCCATGCTTGCCTGTCTGGGGCAACGCTGAAGAGAAGATATGAGGTCTGTTCGAGTGTCCCAGCAAAGCCGCCGGGGATCAAGGGCTCGACTGGTCCGCGGAATAGCACCTCACCAAAAGGTGCGCTGGTGAGAGAACCCCAATTGGCAGAGGGGTAGAGGAGAGGGCGAGGTTGACGAGCCGAAGCCCGGGGAAACGCTTAGGTAAACGCCACGATTGGAAAATGAGGAGCGCTTGTCAGAGAAGAGAAGCGGCCAGTCTAGCGGCGAGGTCAAGGTATAGCCCGGCTGGGTGCTGCAAAGAGACGCACTTGATTATTTCAAGGTATATGTAGGACACTGGGGCCGGGTGACCACTCCTCAGATCGTTACGACCAGGCTACGAGCTGCATGTTCAAGGCAGTCCGTGCACTCGGTGTCCTGCTGAATTGCACGAAAGCGCACGCCCCGCCTGTATGCCAAGCTGTTTCAAGTTGTCTGTACCCCCTTTTTGGCAGCTGCTGCAGGTTGACGTCGCCGCTACGTCCCCAGGCGGACACACGCTCACGGGCTTGCCATGGCCCGACCCGGAGCTACGACGGTCAACAAACTTAATAACGCTGATCCTTATCCGCTGGCCGCCACACCTGTTTACAATAGTACACACACAGCACTCAACTGAGCAGTGCGGCGGCGCCCGTTGGTCATTGCGCCGGGCCATTTTCATCAGCCGTCGTCAGGGGACAGCACCCCACATCAACCCGCGACGCTACAGCCTTGCAGCTACTATTGCATCCCCCTGGCCGTAGGAGCCGTTGCAGTGCTCCCCCCCCCCCAACGACTGCCCTACACACACACCAAGGCCCGACACGTCAAAACACGGCCATGCCTGCTGCAAGAGCCCCCTTCATGGTCACCACGCCGCCACCTGCTGCGGCGCTGGCGGCGCAGTTGGTGCCTGCGCCACGCGCGACAGCGGGAACTGCGTGTTCACAGGCGCAAGCGGCGGCGCCCCGCCAAACACACTGTGAGCCTGCAGCCAGCGTGGTGTTTGGCCGCCTGCGCCTGCGCCTGCGACGGGCAAGTCACACAAGCACCCCCCACAGGAACGCGGTGGCAGGGGGCAGCGCGGCAGGCCGCTGGCTGCAGAGCGGCTCGCCACTCGTGCATCGCCCTGGGGCGCAGGCGCAGGCATCGGAGGGTAGCGGGGCGGGCGGCCGCCGGCGGCGGCCGTCCAGGAGGGTACCTTTCCGTGCACAGTCTGGGCGGCGGCGCCAGCAGCCGCCGCTGCCTGAGCCTCGGGAGCGGCGGCGGTGCCGCCGCCCGCCCTCAGGGCGAGGACCCTCTGTGTGGGCGTGGCTGCTGCAGATCGCCCAAAGGCTGGCACGCCGGCTGCGTCAATGGCAGGTGGGGGGCTGCGAGAGCGGGATGACCCAACCGAGGTCTCCTCCTCAAGCATTCGCAGGCGCGGGTACCGCGAGCCCGGCGCGCCCGCCTGTAACCGCGGCTGCCCGCCCGTCGCGGCCGCCGGCGCCGCGCCGCCTGCACTTGCGCCGGCGCTCCCTTTGCCGCCAGGTAGGCGCAGCGTTGGCCTCCCTTCGCTTGCTGAGTCGTTGGCCAGCGCAAACTGGGGCCCGCTCATCGCCCCGAACGGGCTGGTCGCCCGCTGCTGGCCAAGCCCGGGACGCCCGCCTGCCTTGCTGCCGCCGCCGCTGCCGCCCTCCACGCGCATGGCGCACAATAGCACCGCCTTGCGGCGCGCCTCGGTGGCCGTCGGCTGCGTCGCCGCCAGCAGCGGCCGCGCGCCCGCTGCCTTGCGCTCGGCGCAAGCCTCGGCGAGTCCCCGGTGCAGCTGCACCTGCCATGACCCGCCACACCCTCCAGCGACCCCTGCCAGGGAGCCGCTGACGGCGGCACCCTCCTCCCTCTGTCCCACCTCGCCGCGCCGCCGCTGCTCCTCCCGCAGCGTCTCTTCCGGCAAGGTGCGCCTGCGCACATGATGGGCGGCTTCGGCACCGCCGCTCAGCTCAAGCGCCGCCGGCGCCTCAGCTTGCGCGGGGCCAGCCGCTGACCCCGCGCCCACGCACTGCGGCACGATTGCCCCGGCCGCAGGCGCGGCCATTGCTGGGCGCGCGTGCGTTTTTGAGGCCGCAGCCGCTGCCCTGGCGGCGTGGTGGTGGCGCCGCTTGGCGCTCTTGAGCGGCGAGAAGCCGTCGCACACAAGGGACGCCCCCGTTTGACCCGCAAGTGCGGCAACACCCTCGCCTTCGCGACCGCGGGCACACGCTGCAGCTTCCGCAGCGTCGGCGGCGCCGCCTGCGCCTGGCGCCGAGGTCGCGGATGCTGCTTTAGCTTGCGAGGCGCAGCTGCTCGGCCGATACTGCAAAGAGGCGCCACGCAGTTGCGCTGCTGACGGGAGCTGTGAAGAGAGCCTCCTGCCCAGCGATGTGGTGGCCTGCCTGTTTGAAGCTTGAAACCTACGGGTGGTGGTGATGAGCCCGCAGAGGCAACGAGTTGTGTGTTGCGATGCGCACAAAGCACGCTTCCCTGAGCACGCAGCTTCCTCACTTGCAGTGAGGCCCACTTTGTGGCGAGCGCACGTGGTGTGCATGTGCATGTGTGTGCGCTTGTGTGCGCCCACCCTCACCCCACCTGCGGCCGTCTGCGTGGGAACCCTGAGTCTTCAGTAATTTGGACAAAGGCAAGATTCAAGTCGTGCAGTAGGCCATGCGCAACGCCCACACCCCGCCTGCGCCCCACAAAGCTCTGACCTGGGGTCTGCAAAGGGGCTCGCCGGCCGCTCATCCGGCAGCGGCGACGACGCCCGCTGCCGCGCCGCCGGCGGGGGCGCCGAAGCCGCCAGCTCAGCGCGCATCCGCACCCAGCCCCTTGTTACACCGCCCGGGTCTGACAGGGCCAGCGTGGCGATACCGTCAGCCCGCTGCAGCACCTGAAGAGGCAGACAATGTGCATGGTGCATGCGTGCGTTTGTGCTGCGCAGCACAAACGCATATCTTCGCATGCAAAGATACTTGAAAGCATGCATTGCAAGCACATCATGAGGGACACACATGTGTATCGGTGCCGCAGTCCCACTGGGAGGGACTGCCAGTGGAGAACCCTGATCAGCGCGCCGCCGCCAAAATCGACTGCAGGACAGCACGCACGCGCGTTCTGTGAGACAACGCACACAAGTTAGATCGCAGGGCCTGAGGGCGAGAGCTCGCATCACTCGTGACTATCCAAGGGCCTCACCTGTTCTGCATTAGCCGACGCACCCGCAACAAATGTTGGGCCTGTCCCTGCGCCCGCCCGCGCATCGAACGCCTGCAGCGTGCGCACGGGCAGTAAACAGGACGTGTTGGGTGTCATGCAGCAGCCTTACTCATCGCGCTTCGATGTGCCAGCGCGCCCTGTGCGGGCGACCGCTGCTCTTGGCCGGCAGCGCACGCATGCGTCGCCCATGCCCTGCAGGTGCAGTGCTGCTCACCAGTACGTGGATTGCCTTTGAGGGGACATATGGCAGCGCCAGCGTCCAATGGACGCCGTCCATCGGCACCCGGCGCTGCTCCCCATGCTCCACGTACAGCCGGGGCGCGGAGCCGGACCACCGCACACTCTCCACTGCGCCAATGCAGTGCGAGCGGGTGTTAGGACGCCTCGGCAAGTACAGCTACTTCAAATTGACTATTAGCTCACATGTTATCTGCAAGTCGAGCGCCATATTTCATGCGCGCACGCCACTCCCGGAAACGCATAGCAGTGCTGGTGGGCAGACCCGACGAAACACAGACGTTTTGATCTCAAAGAGGTATCCTGTCATACGATCAGCAGGTACTGTATCGGTGCAGCCGGCCTGGGCGTGTTGACCAGGTTGTTCTGTGAGAGCTGCAGCTCAAACATCATGAATCATGGATGGGCCCGGCCATTACTCTTGCCATCTAGCATGTCAGCCATGCACGCCCTGTCAAACTAAGCCCATTTGCCATTTTGGGGGACCCTTGCAGACACAAGGGTTGGCACACAAGGCCTGGTGGCTGCGACTGTTCCACTCTGTTCCCGTAAACAGTACAACTGTGTTGACGAGGGGCCGCCGTACAAGGTACATGGTGCTCCTGCTCATTGCGTGCATGGGCAGGTAGGCATGAATGGCATCCCAGCATTTGCATTGAATTCTTTCAAGGTGAGTTCCCATTCTCCTCCCCTGCCCTTGAATCCGCCAGCCACTGCACGGCAACTGTGCCTGTGGCTCTCGCACTGGCACAGTTGATTCATGTCATGTGCGTTAGTGCGGTGAGATGGACCACCGCCCTGTCGCGTTAGCGACCGCGCACGCCTTAGAGACCTCACCAGGATGACACACTCGGTGGCTTAGCGGCCTGCAAAATTGACCGTTATGCACTCGGTTGAGTGTGGACGCATGGGTGAAACAGGACACAGGGAGTTCGCACCGGCTTGCGCCGGGGGGGGGGGGGGGGCTTCAACTACATCCCACCTACGATGCAAGCGACATCCTGTGCTGCCGCCAGATGTGAAGATCGCTGTGCAATAGGAATAGGACTGTTACAGCGTCCCGCGGTTGCACGCTCCTGGAGCCTCCCAGGCTCATGCGATTGTGCAGTGAAGCACCAACGTTGTGTGACTGAGGTTCAGGTGGCTACCGTGCGCCTGTCGTTAAAGCAAGCGTGCACGAAGGCCCCGAATGTGTGCTGATCCGCGCTGCGCACAAAGGCACGCATGCACGCATGCAAGCGCGCGTATTTTCACAAACAAGGGCGCAAAGCGCGGCTGTGAGGCGCAGAGTCATGTGGGGCTCGTGTACGCGTTCAGAGCGCAGAGCCTGTGAGTGGTGGTACCCCCCCCCCAAAACCATACACACATACCCGTGTGAATCACTTTGCTATTTACCCCAATTAAATTATTGCCAAACACCTGGTTCTTCCAAGCGCATAGTTGCTTGCAACCACGCCCAGAGTTGTTGTGGATTGCGTCGCGCTCTCAAGCAGCGCCGCCCTTGTGGCCACTGGCGGGCCATCAGGCCGCCTCGGCCACGAGCGGACGCGTGGCGTACTTTGTGCTGCTCTTTGCGCCACTCTTCGTCTGTGTGACCTGAACATCGAATTTGGTGGCCGTCTTTGTACGTTGCGGGGAAAATTTGGTCTGCTCAGGCAGCACAGATACTTGGGCTTGGGTCGCTGAAAACATCTCAGGCCCGCATCCAGGCATCCTGCATGCGCTCAAGTCGCGAGACAGGAATTTGGGGGGCATTATCACAAGCTGTGGCCCTTCAAAAGCTGGATTATGCACACGCACATAGCCACCATAGCACTTGTTGAATCAATCGTGTCGGGTGGGAATTAGTGAGCAAATGATGCCTTGCGTGTGTGTGCAGGGCTTACAAAAGTACTGGGTGCGATATGAAGGCTTGATGGCAAGCGCGCCCTCTCGCCCTGCTCCGCAGCAGCTTTGATACTCAGGGTATGCGCGGGCTTCCCACTCTGTATGCACCGCCGCAGTGATCCTGCGGCTGGCGTGACGCTCATTCCAACTCTACTTCCCTGCCTGACCGCGCCGGCCCAGTGATCTTGCGGAGACTGCACCGCTGCATAGCTTGTATTCGAGTTTTGCGCAACTGGTGGTCAGTCGGGCCACGTGTGTGGCGCGCGGACGAGGCGGTAACCCGTGACTCCACCATATCGCACACACACCAAGGGCCGGCATGTATCGCTGTGGCAGCCGCCGCGTGCCACTGGCGTCCAAAGGCAAGAGTGTAGTAAGAAATTAGATCGCGTGCTTCGATCATTCTGTCGGCCTTCTCTCCACATAGTCACTGTTTCGAGCTCAGACTAATAAGAGGCTCGGTGAGAGTGGCCCTGAGCGCTGAAGCCACGGCCTGCAGCGCGCGATTCATAGACGGCCGCGATCATTGCGCATAACGATATATTCACACTATTTACAACCCGTGGACCCCGGAAGCCTGACCCGCCCGCTCTCACTTTGTGTCACCGCCCTACTCACCAGCGTGAAAATCGTTCAGCGCCTACTTCCAGTTCATGTTGCTGGAGCTGCACATTCCCAATCCTTTATCACTCCATTCTCCGCGCTTGGCTGTGCATTCGTGCCGCCAGCAAGGCCCTACACACAGTCGTCAGGGACTCGGAGCCCTTGCCCCCCAAGGTGGGCCTGCCGCCTGGCGCCAGCCCTCCAATTCAGTGGCACAATGCAAATAGATATCTGGAAGCGGGCTTTGGAGCCCGTGGGCTCAGAGCTGGATGGAGCAGCGCCCGCCACCCTGCCCTCGCCCACCTTTCCCGCCCACCATCCACTGCTTCTCCTTCTTTCCACAGCACGATGAAGACCGTTGCGTTTGTTCTCCTGGCCCTCGTGGCGTCGGCCTCGGCCAACGGTGAGCTTTGGCGGGCGACAGTGTGGGCGTGGCCGCCCACCGACAGACAGGCTGGGCACGGGTGGCCCCATGGGCGCCACGGCCGCGGTGGCTCCTGTGGATATCAGGAGTGGAGGCAGAGTACTCGGTGGCGATCAAACGCGAGGAAAAGGCTGTGTCACCGGGGCAGCGCCACGGGTTTGCCGTCGGTCATACCCGACCCGGCAAACCGAACGCTCCCGTGATTCGCCAGCGTGAAGCAGCAATATGTCTGTGTCAGCTGGAAATGCGGGCAGCGCCTGCAGCGCCCAGCGCGCGCGCGCACAACAGCGGCTGGCGTGTCAGCGCAGCATGGCGGGCCCTGCTGCTGAGCAGTGTGGTTCTTGTCAGGCGCATTGATGCAGGTGCACAGCAGGTGCACAGCATCGATCAGGCAGCTTACAGGCTCCACAGCATGCAGACCTAGGGCTCACTCTGCCCGGGTTATTCTGCACCCCTTGCCCACACGCAGGCCAGCTGCCCGATGTGTCCGGCATTGCCAAGCAGGTGATCGACACCAAGACCAGCCTGCTGGGCTCTCTCACCAACAAGACCGTGCCCACCATCCCCAAGATCGACATCCCCAAGATCACCATCCCCACCATCTCCATCCCCAAGATTGAGAAGCCCACTATCGCCTTCCCCAACATCTCGATCCCCAAGATTGAGAAGCCCACCATCACCATCCCCACCATCTCGATCCCCAAGATTGAGAAGCCCACCATCTCCATCCCCAAGATCGACATCCCCAAGATCGAGAAGCCCAGCTTCTCTATCCCCACCATCGCCTTCCCCGACCTCTCGAAGCTGTTCAGCAAGCCCGCGGCGCCCGCTGCTCCCTTCGATGTGGCCGCGCTCATCGGCGGTCTGACCAGCACCAAGACCAGCCTGCTGGGCTCGATCACCAACAAGACGGCGCCCGCCATCCCGTCGATCCCCAAGTTCCAGATCCCCACCATCCCCAAGATCGACATCCCCAAGGCTGCCCCTGCCAACAAGACGGTGCCCGACGTCGCCGCCCTGATCAACCAGATCATCGCTGGCAAGGGTGCCCTCGTGCAGCAGGTGGTCAGCGCCAAGACTGATCTGCTGGGCTCTCTCACCAACAAGAGCGCCCCGTCGATCCCCAAGTTCCAGATCCCCACCATCCCCAAGATCGACATCCCCAAGGTCGAGAAGCCCACCATCACCATCCCCACCATCTCCATCCCCAAGATCGAGAAGCCCACCTTCACCATCCCCACCATCTCCATCCCCAAGATCGAGAAGCCCACCATTGCCATCCCCACCATCAGCAAGCCCGACCTGTCGAGCCTGCTGGCCCCGCTCTTGAACAAGACGGTCCCCACCATCCCCAAGATCGACATCCCCAAGATCACCATCCCCACCATCTCGATCCCCAAGATTGAGAAGCCCACCATCGCCATCCCCACCATCTCCATCCCCAAGATCGAGAAGCCCACCATCTCCATCCCCACCATCTCCATCCCCAAGATTGAGAAGCCCGCCATCTCCATCCCCACCATCTCCATCCCCACCTTCGGCAAGGGCAGCAAGGGCAGCCGCAAGCTGGCCCTTTGAGCGCGTCAGCATCTGTTGCGCTCAGGAATGGCAGCGTGAACGTGATGAGGTGCTGCAGCTGCAGTGGCCCCCGGATAGGGGCCGGCGTCATCATGTGGTCCGCCTGTGTTATCGCTTTCATTTGAAAAGCCGGCCTGCGTCTGTGCACGGCTTCGCGGCGCCCCCCGCGCGCGCGCGCGCATCACAACCTAGATTGGGGCCGGGTCCTGCTGCTGCGCGCGCGGCTAGTACCCGCTTGAACGGCAGGCCCGGAGGCGTGCCAGTGGGTATTGAGCCCAGCAGTGGGTATGAGCGGGTCTCTGTCGGCACTGGTTTTGCTGGCAGGGGCTTTGCCCATTGCTGCCGTCCTTTTCAACTGGCACGCACTGTTTCTTCCGTATTCGCGCCCACTGCATCCAACAGTGGCGTGGGCGCGCGGCCTCCGTCCGCCCTGACGTGATTGGCCCTGCGAGCCGGCCCCTGTGGGCGGCCGCGGCAGCGCATGCTTCGTCTGATGGCCAATGGCACAGCTAGTCCCCTCTTGCGAGTGACAGCTGCCTGAGAGATGATTGGCACCCCTGGGACATGCCGATTTGAACATTGTGGTTTGATACAACCCAAGGGTGCACTCACGGCTGTGCGCTCGAACTGTGCTGCCATGCTTCTGGGGGATGACATTGCGGCTTCGCAGCGGCAGACGCACACATTACATGACTCTGCACACGCCAGCTGCAGTGTGCATCTCTTCCCGGTTGTCGGCAGCTGCTTTCCTGCGGCATCGATCTGGGACACACTCAAACACACATGCATATACACCCCAAGAAGAGTAAATTCTTGAAACTCCTTGTCCTGTCACCTCATGTGATGCATCCTGACTGGAAAATGGGGTAAAAGCTGTGAGGGCAGCGGCGCATGAAACAGAAGCGAACAATCACAGCTGCGTGGGGTGTGAGTCCCCCTGCAGGCGAGAGTGGAGGTTTCCTAAAAATGCACTGTTGCCAAAAGTGAATGCGAAGCAACAAGAGGAAGGCAGTGGAAAACAAGAGCGCAAAAGGGACACACTGGATAAAGGTGAAAAGAGCAACTCGAATTGCTGTGCTCGAGCCTGGTGCAGGCTACTGCTTATGAGGATGCAGATGAGAGGGACACTTGAGCAGACGCCCAGAGCTCAGATACGAACGATTTTGCCGCTTCAGTCTATCACATTCGTTTGCGCTCACATACAATACGGTAAGGACCACGGGTCCCGCGAACTCCAGTCAAAAACTCAGTCATCGGCCGGTCACATCGAGCCCTGCCTGATAGCAAACGCTCAAACCAGCTAGCCCCATTGAAATGGGAATTGATATCGCACGCTCTGACTAGCAGGCATTTCGATTCTTGTGATCTCGAGCACGGTGCCTCAGGCCCCGGTGTTCAGGAAGCGCCATCAGCAAAAGGGAGGGCGATGTACCACTCGGTACGGGTTCTGGCTCTGCATGTGTTCACTCTGTGGTGCGCCGCTGCCGCTGCCGCTACCTCAGGCAGTGCAGTGAGGCATAATTGGCCGCAGTCTCTGGCAGCGCGCCTGCGGCCGCTGGCCAGCCGCGCAGGACCTTCGTCAGGAATCAGGTTCCAGAAGCCGTGAGTCATCGAGCAGAGATCTCGCTGCGGGGCGCAAGGCGGGGTTGAGTTGCCTACAAGCGCCACGCTGACCAGCAGCCATTCCACATGTGCTGGTGTCCGGACAGGCGGGCCGCCATCCTGACCGCCGCGCGATCACGCCCTTGAATGCCGCCACTGCAGCTTCAACGTGTGCACCTCTGCCTGGGACCCCATTGTCAAGTGCGACCCGGCCGAACCTGCTAGCACCTACGATGGCTACCAAGTTGAGCTGTTCCGCCGCGTGGCGGCCGAGTTGGGCTGGACAGACGCTGACTGGACGTTCTCGTGCATCGACTGGACGCCCATGATTGATGACATCATGTCACCAGACGGCGCATGCACGATGGCGGCCGCGGGTACGGGTCGCCATCAGCCATCGGAGATATGCTTTGCGCAATGCGCAACGCCGCTGCCGCTTGACTGGACTCGAGTCTGGCCCGCCCGGGGCGAGATTTCACCAGGCAGTGCGCATCTCTTCGCAAAAGGATGCTCCTTGCGCATGGACAATGTGCCAGGAGAAAAGGCGCACGTTGCGATCAGTGCCCACGACAGGGATTGGGCACCTCAGAGCCGTTGCAGTAACTGTCCCTCCGCCCCCTCCGTCGCCTCACAGGTGTTGAGGTGTCCCTTGACAACCTGGCAGCAGGCATGAGGATGTCGTGGCCGATATACAAGGTGGACACCTGCATATGCGCGTGCCAGTGTTGAATAGCAGCACATGCAGAGCCTGCGCGCCTACCAGCCGCGCATGCAGCCAGCGCGTTCTGATGGTTCATCCCTGGCACTGTCCATCGGGCCTGCAGAGCGGCTTCATGGTGATGACTGCGGGCCACATCCAGGAGGGGGGTGCCTGGACATTCACAGAGGCCTTCCACTGGAGCGTGTGGGCCGCGCTCTTTGGCACGGCGCTTTCGGTTGGGCTGCTGGTGGCGGTCGTCGAGCACCTGACACACGGGGGCAAGAGCAACCGCAAGGGTGGGCGCGCATGAGCAGTCCTCGGGGGCATCATCACCGTGCCTTGCCCTGCGCATGGCGCCTTCCTTGGCATGTGCATGCCTATGTTCATTCAGCAGCGCATGCCGCATCCGCACTGCACTACAGCTGCGCGCCCATCGCCACGCCACTCTCAACGCCTTTGACTGCAGGCCTCCAAGGTCCGCTGCCTCAAAGCGCATGGCAACAGCCGCCTCTGGGCGAATGGGGTCCCGTTTCGCGAATGCTTGAGGCTTGGGGGTGGTCAGGGTGCGTGTGCACATTCGGAGGGTGGCCAAACATCACGTTTGATGCAGCGGGCGGGGCAGCGGTCTACGCGCAATGAAGGGCAGCACGTCTGAAGTCCCTGCCGTCCCCACCTGGCCCCGTCACTCCCAGGCTGGTCCTGGTACTCTATGTCGCAGCTGATGCACATGCACGCCCATGTGGGCGATCCCGACACGTGGGGGGCCCGTGTCCTGGTGCTGGCGGTGAGCACAGGGAGAACCGGCAGGCTAGCAGGGCCCAGGCAGGGTTTGCCACACAATTGCCTGTGCAATCATATGAAACCCCATGAGCCATGGCCCCGATGTGCTCCCCCCCCCTGCAGTACGGCTTCTTGATTGTCATCATGGTGAGCTGCTTGAATACTGACTTCTTTGCTGTGCTGGCCTGCTGCAGTTGCATTGGTCGGGCCGCATGGTGGCTGGCGCGTGCTCCTTTATTTTGACAAACAGCTCTGCGTTTATGAGCCTGTCAAACCCAGCATGGAGCATGGGTGGGATCGTGTGTGCTGCTGCCCAGGTGCACCTGTACACTGCGACGCTGGCCAGCCGCCTGACGCAGCAGCGCCTGGCCAACGACATCAAGTCCAAGGCAGACCTGCCCGGCAAGCCGGTGGAGACGTGGTGCGCCCCCGATCACAAGAGGGAGAAGAAGCCGGGTCATGCCGCCGCCGGGCCTTTGTATGGCTGAGTTTTACACCCTCCCTCTTCCAAGGACAGCGTGCGACCCGCAATTCCGCTCGCCACCACCATTCCCTGCTCTCCTTCCATCCTTTTGTGCTGCTGCCGTGGCCACAGGACAAGCTATCAGGGCCTCCTGCGCAAGTATTCGATAGATGCAGCCGGTCTGCCTTGGTAAGAGGCGCGTGTGTATGTGATTGTGTGTGTGTGTGTGTGTGTGTGTGTGTGTGTGTGTGTCAGGGATGACGACGAGGCGTGCGGGGACAGGGGTTGGCAGGGCAGGGGTGCAGTAGGGCAGTGGTGGGCCAGAACAGGAGTGCGGGGGAGCAGGGGGGGCCAGGGCAAGAG
>NW_014012290.1:0-489 GCF_000611645.1 Monoraphidium neglectum
GCGCGGCGGCGTGCGCGGCCGACACGGCCGCCGACGCGGCGAGCTCGCCCGCGAGCCGCGCGGCGTCGGCGCGCGCGCGTGCGGCCGCCAGCGCGTGCCTCTCGGCATAGGCCGGGTCCTGCCCCTCGAGCTTGCACTGCAGCGAGCAGTAGCGCGCGGCGCCGTCCATGAGCTGCCGCCCGTCCACGGCGCAGCGGCTCGGCGCGGCGACGCCCTTCGGAGGCCGCGGCTGGGGGCGGGGGCGGAGGAACAGGACCTTGGCGCCGTTGATGACGTAATGCTGGATGCCGGTGACGTCAGCGAGGCGCGCCAGGTCAGCGGCCTTGACGACCTCGTGATAGGTGCTGCGGCGGATCTGCAGGAGGCCGGCCGGCGCGGCGGCGGCGCGGGTGTAGCGCTTGGGGCAGTAGTTGCAGAGGCCGCGCTCGTTGGGGCGGGAGGGGTCAAAGTACGTCATCAAGACCTGTGGGCGAGGGGGGGGGTCCAAGG
>NW_014012290.1:1193-15688 GCF_000611645.1 Monoraphidium neglectum
GGGGAGGGGGGAACAGGTGAAGGGCGGAAGGGGGGGAGCATGTGGAGGAGGGGGCTGAGGGGTTGCTGGGGGCGGCAGGGCACCAGATCGCAGTCCGGGAGGGCTCCGGACTGCTCGACGCGCCGGGGACACGCAGGGCGCGCGCATGCCACGCCTGGATTGGGGCGCGGCGGCGTGCTGCAGAAGCAGAGGCTCCAAAGAGCACATATACCACAAGCGCATCCCGAACGATGGCAGTCCAACAATGCCGATCCACAAAACCCAAGTAATGCAAGTGGCCCCACAGCCGGTGACCCTCCCCCCGTGCACACGCACCTCGCGGCCGGTGTGCCCGCGGCAGCAGCCCGGGCAGGGCTTGAACAGCCAGGAGCACGCCACAAGCGCGTGCTGCCAACCCAAGCCATCCTCATCGGCGTCTACGGCGCCGCCAGCCTCGGGCTCGACGGCGGCTGCGGCCTCGGCATCGGCGGTGTGTGCCCGGCCGAGGTGGGGCTGCTCGCAAACCACCATGGCGGCCGCCGCCTCCTGCTGCTGCTGCTGCTGCTCCTGCTGCTCTTGCTGCTGCGGGTGCAGGGGCGACGGACGCGGCGTGGAGGCCTCATCAGCGAGCAGCGCTGCAGCACAGTGCTGGTCCGCCGCCGCCATGCTGCTGGCGTGGCTGTGGCTGGCGCTGCCACTCACGCTCAGCCGCGGCTGCCGGCGCGACGCCGCGGCCGCGGCGAGAGAGAGGTGGGCGAGCATGGGCTTGAACAGCGGCAGCGGCGCTGCGGCGGTCAGCGCTGAGGGGGCGGCGGCAACGGCGGCGCTGGGCAGGCACAGGGCATCAGCAGGGGGTGCGGCCGATGGCTGCGGCCCCATGAAGGGACTGTTGGAGCGGGACCCCGCCGGAGGAAATGCGGCATTGCCGGCCGCGACGGCCATGAGTTGGCGGTGCAGCCCGTGGGATAGGGGCTGCTGCTCGCCGCCCGCAGGCGGTGGTGAAGTCAGCATGGGCGCGAGCGGGCCGCCTCCAACGTGCGTCTCGCTGCGGTCGGGGTGCAGTATGTTGGTCCCTGACACTTTTTTGTGATCAATGAGCACCTGCGGGGCGGGGGACGGGTGTCGTGGGCCTCGCGGGGTTGGTCGCAATGAAGGGTCACGAGCCCCCGGGACGCCGCATGCACGACCACAGCATGCAGCTGGCCGAACTGTCTTCGTTGCGTTCTCGCGTCGACAAGTGCGTCCCAACGGGGGGTTGGCTGTGAGCGCGCGGAGGGCCCCGACCGTCCTCACGCACCCGAGCAGCTACAGGTGGTGAATGACTCACTATGTGGTACCAATGGGGCTCTCTTGCTGGGTCTTGGGCGCGGAAGCGTTGCGTGGGAGGGCCTCAGGTATTCGGACAACTTGGGCGGACCGGAGAAGGTTCTGTGTGCAGAAAAAAGCTAAGTGTACGTTTGAACAATGAACAACGTAGCCAGCGTGCGGCGATGATGAGTGCTCATGAAATCAATTCTTGCGAGGCGGGAACCCCACACTCATCACCGCCTTGCCTTGACCAGAGCAGGCTTCTCGAGCGTAAAAAAAGTTTCAAAACCTGACATCACTCGGGCACCGAGACAAGGGTGCGAATCATATGGGACGGGGGGCGGCGTTGACCAGGATCCTGCCGGGCAGAGTGATGCGCATGGACCCCAACACAACAACCTTCCCGGGCGGGGGCGGTGGAGCTTCATCGAGTGTCAGGTAGTGCGCCCGCAACTTGAAAGTGGTTGCGACTGCCCAACCAGGCAGAGGGCTGCCCCCTGCCCTGCACTGGGCGGATTGTTGGCTGCGTTGAGTGTGACAAGGTGTTGTGCTGTTTCCGGACTTTCCGCCCCAGCGCACGTGTGTTTCGATTACAGCACCCATTCCTCCTCGCCCTGCACTTGCGCATCCCTAATATGACACAATTGAATGCCGACCGCAGGCAAGAAGCATGCTGCTTTGTGGCCAAGCCACCATTGATGTGACATCATCAACCCCGGTGGTCAACCACCTGGCCGACTGCAAGCACACCGCATTTTTGCATGCTAAAAACTGCGCCTTCAAGCAAAACGTACGCACATTACAACTCATTGTCACTGCGGGTCAGTCAAACATGGGGGGTGATGAACGCCCGTGTCAGTCCGCTGGTTTGGGGGGAGTGTGGCGTTGCGTTGCACCAGCGCGCTGCAAGTTGTCACCAGGATTCCAACCAATCGCGGCACACCTGGGCCCAGCACAACCCTCCACACCCTTGGACCCCTCGAATGGCGCCCAGGCGACGCAGAGCGGGACATAGCATTCCCCGAGGGACTCGACCGTCACACCTGTGGGGCGATCTGCGCCAGAGCGGACGCCGCTAAGAGGAACTGACCCACGCAGAAGCTGCTTGTCGCGTTGGCGCCGCCGCCGCCCCCCGGCCGGTCCCCAACCGGCTGGCAGTAACCCACGAGGCCGCTTTGCTGCAGCGACGTGCCCGACAGGCAGCCCCACGCGCGCTCCAGCGCGGGGCCGTACTCCGCCGCATCCAGCACCCCTGCGCGCACGCCCCAGGCCATGCCGTAAGCGAACAGCGCCGTGCCCGTCGTCTCGGGCGCGGGGTCCGCCTCGGGCCGCGTCAGCGAGACCGGCCAGCAGCCGCGCGCGCCCTGCAGCCGCAGCAGGCGCGCCGCCTGGCGCTTGAAGACGCCCTCGTAAACCGCGCGGTGGGGGTCGGCCGGGCCCGAAAACTGCAGCGCGGTCACGAGCGCCCCCATGGCCCAGCCGTTGCCTCGACTCCAGTAGACGCCTTCAGGCACGTACGCCTGGCCCCACTTTGGGGGGTCCCGGTAGAAGAGGGAGTCGCGCTGCGACCAGAACTGGTAGCCCTGGCTTCCCGCCGCAAAGTCAAAGTTCTTGAAGGCCTGCTGCGCGTACCGCGGGTCGCCGGTGATGTTCGCGATTCGCGCGTACACGCTCATGCCCTGCAGGGGCGGGCGCACGTGGGGAAGGGGGAAGGGGGGGGCGCGACGCGGTGGCGGCGAGTGGAAAGACGCGTTGGGGAAAGAAGCCATGCATGCGCCTGCGCAGTCCGGCACGGGCGGCACAGGCGGCATGCCGGCAGAATCACCGGCGTCGATCAGTGCTGGAGGGGTGCGGCCCCCAGGTGGCCTCCTGCATCACGGCCGGCCCCACCATGAAAAGCGTGTCGACCCAGCGCCAGCGGTCGGCGTCGTAGGGCGGCCGGGCGGCCATCTCTGCTTCATAGTGCGCGATCGTCGGGGCCAGCCACGCGGCGTTGCGCTCGGACGGCGGGGAGGTAAGGTACAGGTCCGCATAGGAGGCCGCGCAGATCTGGGGCGGCGCGGGCGCACGGGGCCGTATAGGGCTGTGACCGGGGCGAGAGTGGCGGCAAGAGCGCCCCGCAGGGTCCGGGTGACACTGCGTCAACAACGCCGTCTCGTAGGCGCGCGAAGACGCCGCACCTGGTTGTCGGGGTTTCCAGCGTCTGAGTTGCAAAAGTCCCAGTGGTAGCGCTCGCCGAAAGACCGCATATACTCGCGCAGCGAGGGGTCCCCAGTGGCGCGGTGCAGCGCAGCGACGCCTGTCATAAATGTCCCATACAGCCAGTCACACGATGTGTGATTGCGTCCGATAGAAGCCGTATAGTAATCAAATGCTTTTCGAGCATCTCTGAGAATGGCCGCCTTCGGAGGCAGCGTCGCAGTGGCGGATGCAACCGCTAGCGCGACAAGAGCAATAACACGAATGCTAGCCATGAAGCAAAGCATAAAATTTTACCAAGTCCAAAGTTTGATGGTCGAGTGCGGCCACTTGTGCGCAGTGCGCTGAGCTCAGTCCAAAGCGAGTGCTCAATTCTGCTGGAGATGGACAGACGAAGCCATCTCCTTGCCTTTCCCATTGGTCTGTGTGCTAGCGCTGAGGTTCGTACCATGCCCAGCATGTGAGAAACTCGAGCATTCCTTGATAGTAATGGGCTGCGACACCCCCTGCACAAGCCGCTGTTTGCAGGCAGCCCAATCCAACAACCTGCGTGACATGTTTTGATATTTGGTCCTCCCGGCGAGCCCAAGCTTCCACACCCTGAACAGGGCGCGACATCGGGCCCCAGGCCGCGCCTGTTGGCACAGTTGGGTGCGCTCAGCGCTGTGTGCTTTCATCGTTTGGACCACTGCCGCGAATGGTGGCAGTCCACCTGGTTACTCTTCCAAACGACAGGCAGGTGGAAGGTGTGCGGCATGTCGTTGACCAGACTGGCCACACAAGCCAGCAATGCCCCCGGCACGCCAGCCTGCGGGTGCGTAAATCTGTATTGATGCTCACACACTACAAGGCCGTAGCAGCCCGAGAAAAACGAGCCAGGGATGTCCAGAAGATGGACAGCCAGGCGGGACTGGACTGGCTGCGGGGAGCAGCAGGCCCTCACCCAGCCAGGTGAGAGCAGTTGCACATTTCACAAGTGGTCACTCGCTAACAGACTGTTGCCGTTGGACCGTTTGACTGAACATGTATGCACAATCTTGGCTGTGACAGCTCGTGAACATGATGCAGGCCTCGCGGCAAACGTGACCGCCGTACAAAACCCAAAACGACAGGCAGGGACGCGTGAGCTGTGCCTGTGTGGCCGCACCTGCGGCACCCTTCCCAGGACCAAGTAGAGCTGTGATCCCTCTACCTCAGGCACCTAGCTGCAGGATCCGGTGCGGCCTTCTAGCCCTGCAAGCGAGCCTCCATGGGGCCACGTAGCTGCAAAACCGCCAGCCCGCAGCCCCTGGGGCCAACTGGCCTGCTGGACGCCGGCCCGCCGACGCTTGCACCAGCGCCGCGCAGGCCACGCCGCGCCGCGCCGCGGCCGCCGGCAGGCACGGCGGCGTCGCCGCCAGCGCCCGGCGCACCGCCGCCTCAATGCCCGCCGCCGCCGCCGACGGCTGCGCCGACGGCGGCGAGGTCCAGCACGCTCACATAGTCCTGCACGAGGTTTCCTATGAAGAGGCGGCCGCCCGACTCCGACACGGCCGACACAAAGGCCACCCTGCTGCCGTCGGGGTCGTGCAGCAGGTGCAGCACCTCCCCATCGCCGCTGATCTGGGGGCGAGCGGGGGCGGCGGTGGCGAAGGCAGGAGCACGGGCACGATTTGAGATTTGAAGGTCGGGGCGGGGGGCGGTTTGAGGGATCGAGATTGGGGGGCGGGACGACGCCAGGGGCACCGGCAAAGGCCTGAGAGGCCTCGGGTAAGGTTGAGCGGCGCGAGCGGCGTCGGCAATGCAACAGCCCGGCCCCGCCCGCCGCCACAAAGGCCCGCGCGGCTCGCGTGCGCGTGCCGGCGCACACGGACCGTCATTCCCCTCTCGGCTCGGCTCCGTCCTCTCGGACCCCACCTTGATTACGGTGCCCCACGTCTTCAGCTTCGGGCGCGCCCATTCGGGCAGCCAGGCAAACGCGGCCCTCACGCCCGGCTCCCGCAGGAACTTAGCAATGGGCGGGACCGGCGACAGCACCGCCACCCAGAAGTTTCCGTCCGACGCGCGGGAGATGCCGTCAGGGACGCCTGGCAAGTGGTCGATGGCGACCTCGGTCTGGCCGGCCTGGGGGGGGGGGGCGGCGCGTGATGTTGGCGTGCGGGCGGCGTTGGGAAAGCACGGGCGTGGGGCGTGTTATGGGGAGCGGAGGCGGCCGGCCCAAGGATTGCAGGAGCACGCAAGCGCAGCGATTCCAAGGTCTTGGGGACTTACGGAAGGCAATTGTGGCTGCCGCACCACCCAGGCGACTGGTCCACCGGAGGTTGCATTATCGATGCCTCCCCACCTGGCACCCATGTTGCCCCCGCTGGCTCCTCCATGGCCCCTGCCCCCCCACCTCTCACACACGCACACGCACCTTTGGCCCCCTCAGCCAGTGCCTGTGCACGCGTATCCGGTTTGTCTCCACCACCATCACATACGACCCGTCCTCTGCCAGCGCGACCCCGTTTGCGTAGTAGAAGCCTTTCGCCAGGACCCGGGTCTCCTTGGTTGCCGGATCGTACGACAGCAAGCGGCCGCGGGGGAGGCCCTGGGAGACATCCAGGAGCCATCCCCTGGGGGAGAGGATGTTTGTGGGTGTGCACGCGTGCGTGTGCATGTGTGTATGTGTGCGCGTGCATGTTTACGTGTTTGTGCATCGTTGCGCGCCTGGAAACGGGCTAGCAAGAATGGGCTGGCAGACGGTTGAAGGGGCCCTTTCAGCTGCCCTTCAAAGGCCGCAACACGGCCTACGCAGAGAACGCCGCCAGCCTGTAGGCCTGCACCCCACACCCGCCCGGCCGCGCCGGCCGGACCGCGTGCTGCCATTAGGCCTTTTGAAAACAGCGCCCTGAGCCCCCTTCCCCCCGCCGGCCCCTCACTTGTAGGTGTCCCAGAACCCCAGGTGGTTCTTCTGCGGCTGGATGTCGGTGCAGCTGGTGAAGTAGATCGTGCCGTCGGGGGCGATGTCGAGGTCATTTGCATACAGGATGTCGCTGCCCGGGTCCAGGGGGGAGCTGGCGCTGACTTGGTTGGTCAGGACCTCCACGCGGCCGCTGGGGCGCTCGAGCTTCAAGAGACCCTGCGTGTGGTTTGTGTGTGTTGTGTGCGTGTCTTTTGTGTGTGTGTGTGTGTGTGTGTGTTTTGTGTGTGTGTAGGCGTTGGCGTGTGTATGTGGGCAAGTGTTTGAAATTCAGATGGAAGGATTAAGAGAGATGAAGTGCAGAGGTGCATTTTGGACGCGGCAAGCAAGAGGGTGCGTGACTGCACGCGAGCCTGCACACGCGCGCATATGTCGTCGCACGCATGCTTTGGGAGCGGTTAGGGGGACACGTGCACCAATAGGAATTGGGCGGATGGCGCGTTCCGAGAGCCGGCGGCAGCAGCCATCTTGCGCCGCCCGCCGCCCGCCACCCAGCCCTGCACGTACGCCAACCGCGGCTCCAGCACGAGGGAGCCCCCACAACCACTCGACCACATGCCCGCCTGGCCGCCCCCCGCACGCGGCCACGGCCGAGGTAGCCCCCGCCGCCGCCGCCGTCGCCGCGGCCGCACCTTGAATGAGTCGCAGACAATCAGGTCGCCCTGCGAATCAAAGTGGTACCCCAGCGGCCGCCCGGGCCCCAGGTCGGCCACCGGCCGCGCGTCCAGCGCGTAGCTGCCGTCCGGCTGAGGGGAAGCTTCCCAGACCTTGTTGAACTTGTCGAGCATGACAAGCTTGCCCTCTGGTGACACCGCCACAGACTCTGCAGGGGGTGCGTGCGTTTTTATAACAGGGAATGGCGGTGTGGAGTGGCAGTGGGGAATGGGGATGGGGAGTGGGGGCTGGGAGGTAAGGTCAGGGAGAGAGGTGAAGTGGGGCCGATGGCAAGGGGAATGTGGGGAGGCGCAGCGTTGCGGAGGTGCGCGGAGTGGGCAAGGCCGCGGCAGTGGAACATCTGGGAGAGACGGGCGCAAGGCAATGCAGGCACGAGCCATCTCGGCTGCCGAGGCTTGGCAAGTTGGCTGGGGCTTCGGTCCCCCTCCCGCTCAACAGGGCGGCGCGCCCACCTGACCCCTGGACCTTGCCCTGAAATAGGCGCGCCGCCTGCTGCAGCTTGCTGTTGGGGGCCAGCACGCCCTGCGTGGAATCGCGCCGCGACGGGGCGGCAGGAGGGGCAGGGCTTTTGGGAAACCGTGCCGTGGCGGCGAGCAGCGGCTGGCGGACTGCGCCGGTCACACGGGTGGCATTCGACGGCCGCCGGGCGCTCGCGGCGCGCGCTCGCGCTCGCGCTGGCCGGCAGCATCACTGGGGTCTCTGGCTGTGTGGGCCGCGCTGCTGCTGACGCACCTCCATAGCCCGGGGCCGCCACGGGAGCACGTCTGCGGGCACCTGGTGCACGTGCTTGCCTGCCGCCGGGTAGGGCAGCGGCACCAGCACCCAGCCTGCGGGCGCGGCACCAGAGGGCGGTTGGGGCGTGGCCGGGAGGCGGGTGGTGCGGCCGCTGCTCGACGCCGACGCCGAGGCAGATGGTGCCCCACTCACCACTTCGTATTGAAAATATCCCCACGATTGATGCCAGGACAAGCCCTACCTTGCTGCCGCTGCCCGTGGCTTGCGCCATGGCAATGCCTCCGGTGCCACCGGTTCTATGCAGCGGAAAACAATGAGCGCGAAAGTTTTGAATTCAAACACGGGTGTCCAGCAATCAAGCATGACACTCTTTGAAGAAACGCACACTTTCTTGCACGACACGGGCCAGGTGGATGGATCTGCAGCGCGGCTGTGTAGCGCGACTGTGCGGCCACAGGGGTTAGTAACATCGCCGCAAAGTGGTGTGCGATTATGACATGGTATGGTGCCTGATCTGTGCGCTGGCGGAGTTGGTCAATGGTGAAGGCACCTGGTCTGGGGTGGTCACACTCGAGTGGACAGTGTACCGAAAGACAAGAAAGTGTAGACAGATCTGCCCTGTCTTCTGCAGCTGGGCTGCGATCAACTAAACGTGAGCTCCAAGGCTATTCAAGGACACTGGCACCTCGCGCAGTGCGGCCACTGTGAGGTGGCCGCCCGCTGCTGTCCGACCGCCCAGCCCTTACCGCTGCGCTTGGATGTGCGCAGCAACTGCATTCCCCCCAGTGCCTGACGCACCCCTTTGTCTTCATGCTCTACTGGAACCAGCATACATGCTGTAACGCCCCGAGATTTCGCCTGCTCGCGTGCCAGGTAGTGCGACACTCTGCAGTCTTGCCAGCCTGCGAGTGTTCTCGTGTGTATCGAAGCGGCTACTCCCCTCGGCGGCCCAAGCAAAACTTGAGGCCCAGCCGTCGCCTCACACGCGTCACGTGTGTACTGTTTGCCCACTGCCCTTTCAACATCGCGAAAAGCAATATGGTCCCCTTTGGAATTGAAGCACGGGTGCAGGCGTCGGCGGATCACGAAAAGTTACCCGCCAGCAGCCTGCCAATCAGAGCGACGCAAGCCAGCAAGCAATGCATGCGAACGCTGTTGCAATCAACACGCCTTCCGTATATCTTCGCGCCGCGCTCATTTAGCAGGCTGGCAGGTGGCCACCAGCGTGGCAAGCATCCCTGCACGCGCAGTGCTGCCCAAACGTCACTCCTACGCCTGCTGCGCGCGCAGTCGGTAGGAGTGGCGTACCAGCCACGTCCGTGCTCGCTGCGGCGCCTGCTGCACACGCAGGTGCCAACAATGCAGGCTTGCCCGCCGTGGCGCTCAAAGCGGACGACAGCGCATCCCTCACTGAGCCCGCGCTCCCCCAGGAGGGGCCACTCAGCAGCTTGGCGCCTCTGCCAGGTTGTTGGTGCAGGCCTTGGCCTTGTGCTCGCCCTTCAGGGATTGCCAGCAGATGCGCAAGACAGAGATTTGAGACTTTGAGCGCGAATTCTTCCTGCAGATGTTGACTCATAGGTACTCTGCCCGGGTGGGGGGGGGTTGCCTTTGTTGCCATTGTAGCCAGCACAGGTGCCGCCGTCGCCGTGGGGGTGCAGGCTGCTTGCACGCGGGGGTTGCCGTCAGAACGCGGGAAGGGGACCTTGCGTCCGCCAGGGCGGGGCAGCCGAGGCACCTTGGATCTGTGACCCTTGCTGTGGCCGCTCGGAGACCGCGGCACGCGCGGCCTCAACACCTCTTGCGGCGCAGTCAGCGTCGCGTTGGCGCAGATGACCGCATCCCTGAACGGCGCATACGCCTTCCAAAAGTTGTGATGGATTCGGAAGGGTCAAACAGCAAGCGTTGCTTGAGCCTTGGGTGCAGGCGTGCATGACAGCGTGTGCACTGCTCCTCCATTGTTCCATCCAATACCTCGAGGCCGGCCCTCCTCACACTAATGAGTGGAAGTGTCAAGAGGCGCCAGGACTGCTGCAGGGTCTACCACTTTGCGCGCACGCGCCGTGTGCGGCCAGGGAAGGTGTAGCGCCGCTTCATCGCGGCCGCAAAGTCGTCCCATGTGGGCTCACGCCCCAGGCGTGCGCGCTCCCTCCACCAGAAGCGGGCGGCGCTGCCCAAAAGGTAGGTGGCTGCTGCACCGACCAGAGCGTTCTCCGCGCAGTTGCCCAACTGCAAAAAGCTCTGCATACGCGACAGCCAGTCCTCGACTGGCATGTCCCGCTGGGGCTCCCCCCCAAACACTGGCGGTCTGTTCAGCAAGGAGGGGTGCACCCGCATGTAAGGGCGGCCCCCGCTTGGGGCGGACCCTGGGTTGGCAGGCGGGGGCGGCGGAGGAGCCCTCCCACATGGCGCGCCACCACCGCCGCCTGGCAGGCCGCCGCCTGGCGAACCTCCGCCCAGGGGCCCTGGCTCAGGCAAATTGCCGTTGCCCGAGCCACATCCCACATTATCAGTAAAACCAGCCCGGCTGGGATCTGAGCCGCCTGCACCACCGGAGCCACTGGCGGGCGCACAGCCGCCCGCCCCCGAGGCCTCGACGCCCCTTGCGTCGCGGCCACCACCACCTTGCATCTCACGCAGGGCTGGCAAGGCGGAGGCAGGTGCCTTGTCCTGCAGCAGGGCAAGCAGAACCTCCAACGCGCCCTGCTCACCAGAGGTGCGCTGCAGCTGCGCAACCGCAGCGGTCAGGGACTCGCGCGTGGCGACCGCGACCGCCGCGAGGCCCAACACCGACTCTTCGGCCACGCGCGGGCGCTCCCGCAGCTCGGCCGCCTCGGCCCGGGCTGCGGCGGCGCGCGCCGCCTCGGCCCCGCACCTGGAACGCAGCATACCGCAATCTGTCTCGGCGCGGCGGTTGCCCTCGGGGGCCGTCTCGAGGGATGCTTGGGATCGGGGGTTGCTCAGCGAGGCCTCCCGATCGCCGGCCGCCTCGGTTTCGGCAGCGCCAGCGGCAGCCTGGTTGGGGATGCCCTCGGCTGCCAGTAGCGCCGCGCTGAGGGCAGCCAGCCGGGCGCGCAGGGCACCAAGCTGCGCCTGCATTCCGTCCAACAGGTCGCGCTCGGCGTCGACAGCAGACTTGGGGGGTTCTCCATCACCCTGAGCCGCGTTCAGAGGGGCAGGGTCAGGGACAGGGGACGTTCAGCTGTGGGGTCTTGGGCCATCAGTTGAGGTGGGGATGTTGGAGGGCTTGCTCATGCTGTGCAGCACACGTCGGAACCCTCCCCGCCGCAGGTGTGCACATGCCACGCAGCCAACGGGCGCTTGCTGCGTTCTCACTGCGGCAACATGCCGCAAGTGGATTGCGTTAGCCTTGTTTGGGGTGTGCGGTCTCCCTGGCACTCACCCCGTCCCCGGGGCAAACGTTTCACCAACAAGGCTTCCGTGCACCCCTTCGCGCGTCCCTTCGCTCGTACCTGCCCTCCCTCGTCCTGCAAGTCGTGTTTCACGCGCTTGGACGTGTCATAACCCAAGGGGCCCTCGTCGCTGGAGCTGGAAACGCCTTGACGACGACGACCAGGCATGGGCACCAGCGGGAGCACACACAACAGCACATGCAACGAGACGGATCTGCTAGCTGTCCTCTGCAGCTCTCCGCGAAGTACCTGACTGAATCAGGCCCTCCACGGGCGTTCAAGGGCAGGACCCCATGCCCTGCCTGGTCCCCTGCCCACGTCGCTGGCGTCCTGGCAATGACTTTCATCGCCTGTCCTGGCCACTTCAACAGAACTCGACAGTGCAGCATTGGAATTACCGGAGCTGAGTGTGCCGGAGGTCATGACATCACATGGTTAGAACGCATCGATTGCATGCCCACTCTCGCTGCCAAGGGTCCCTCCAAAATCGCCACGCTCAGGCATCCGCAGCGCCAAGACTTTGGCCAACATGCAGGAAAATCATTAGTATATAGACATGCAGACACAATCTACACATCCGCGCCATCAGGCCCTCGTCGCTCCCCTGGTCCCCGCGCCCGCCCTGCCCCCACCCCCTCCCCCGCCGTCCGCCGTCAATGCCGAGTGAGCCCCGCCCGCCGCTCCGGACTAAAATCTGGCGACGCCGGCAGCGACGGGACCGCGGTGTGCAGCAGATCGGTCAGCGTCGCAACCTCGGACCGCAGCGAGGTTATCGCCGACAGGATCTCCGCCAGATCCTGTGACTGCTGCGCGCTGCCCGCGCCGCCGCCGGGCGCGCCGGACGCGCCGCCGCCGCCGTTGGCCGCGGGCGAGGGGCCGGGCTCGGCGGTGGCGCGGCGCCACATGTGGGGGGTGCCGACGGCGTCGAAGGACTTTGGGTCCAGGCGGAGCACGTGCTGGGAGTCAAAGGGGGGGGGCGATTGGTGTGGGAGTGGGACGAGACCGGTTGCGAAAGGAATGGGATAAGATGGGACGGGAGGCACAGGGTGGGACGGGATGAATTGGGATGGGATGGCAGCCATGAGCCCTGATGCAGGCTGGTTTGTGGCCAGACTGTTCTCCTCCAAGTCAGGACCGCCACGCTGGAGCCTGAGGCCGGCGCCCCCCGCCCCCCCGCCAGCTGCCACCTGGCCAGGAGGTTGCTGACTGTTCTTCCCAGTAACACGGGTGAACCCGACAAGCCTCCCTTCAGGGCAAGTCAAAGATACGGTGGTCGACATCACAACCCTTGCCGGCCGACCACATCGCCCTCATGTGGCCAACACGCTCCTGGGTCACACCCTCGCTCCCACCCGCCCTGACACATACACGCGTGCGCGCGGGCATGCACACGCAGCTGCAATTTCATCTCGCGCGAACACAACACACACACACACACACACACACACACACGCGCGCACGCACACACACATACACACACACACATTCCACAGAACTCTCACACACTGTGTTGTCCTCACCACAAACTCTGGATAGTAGCTTTTGGGCAGCAGCCGCTCCGCCCAGCTGGGGATGGCAGACTCCAGCTCGTCGATCACCTGCGCCACGCACGAACGGCGGGGGCGCCACACGCGCGACGAGGCCCGCTCTTTTTTCCGCGCACTCAGCTTGAACGAGCACACATCAGCATGACATCACCGCCGGGCCGGCAAGGGCGCCCAGGCTCGGGGGCAGCCGCGCCCTCTGTTGCGGCGGCCGGCTGGATGCAGCCCCAGCCCGAGCACGAATGGCAACTGATGGTGCGCACTCCGGGCGCAGGCGCGGCCAGACGCGGAAGGGCTCGGACGCGCATGGGTCCGGGCGGCCCGCCACGCATGCTGAGTTTGCACTCGCATCGCACGCACCTGAGCGCGTGACAGCAGGGCCTTGAGCTCCTCGTGCTGGGTCGCCTTTGGGCAGAGCGAGGGATAGCATAGTGTGGTTTGAAGGTCAGCCGACGCAGGAAGATTTGCCGTGGGTCCCACACGCCGTATGAGGTTTATAGCACGGTTGAGCACGCTGGCGCCAAGCCGCCGCCGGCCTGCCGCGGGCGTCGAGCAGGGGTGCCCCCGCCCCTGGGCAGCTGGCCCGTCCGCCCGTTGCCCTCCGCTGCTGCAGGATCACCTGAGCCACGCTGTTGCAGATGATCCCGACCAACAGGTTCATGAGCACCTGGGGTGATGGTAAGGTAGGAGGCTCAAAGGGGTGTGAAGGCAGCCGTGTGGGCAGCACGTGGGAAGGAACAGCCCATCAGGCTCAACGCTGCGCAAAAATGCGAAGCGGGTCCACCGCGAGCAGCTGCAGGGACGGGGGCGGGGCGGCGTGCCCGGCGGCCCCGCCGGGCGCCGCAGTCCCCACCATGCTCATCGCGAACTGGAAGACGAGCGACAGCAGCATTGCGGCGGCCGGGTTGTTGCTGTCGAGCATGGTGCTCAGGTCCACCCCTGGGCGGGCGGCACGCGCGGGCGGACGCAGCAGGGCTCAAGGTTTGGGCGGGCATGAGGTGGCCTGGGACGGAATCGAGGACGGCTTACTCCCTACTCTTAATCCGAAGGTCAACCCTCTGTGCCAGGTTTTGGCTTGCCCGGGTCTGCATGGCTTCGCCCAGCTTGGCGTCGGTTTTGGGACACTTGAGCCTCCAGGGCTGGCGAGCCCTCGCCCTCCAGGGGCGCGCAGCTGGCGCAGCGGCAACGGCGGCGCTCACCTCCCATCGCGTAGTTTAGCACTGTCAGGAGGCTGTGGCTGATGTCACTGAATTGCTGCGGGGGTTTGGGTTTGTCGCGTTGGGTGGGGTGGGGTACGTGGGTGCAGGGAGAGGCCAAGGGTGCAGCGTTTGTGAGCGCCGCACATGTTACTGGCGTCATGTGACAGCAGAGGCAAGGGCGTCCAGACCTCATTCACACGACGACTCCTTGCCAGACGCCCTCGCCAGCCCTCTCACCCCGGCCTGCACACCAAATGTGCACAGTCTGATTTGCAGCCGTCGCTTGCCCCAGAGCGCCTCTCCCTGAGAGCCCAGCGACGGCCGGGCCAAGCGCCGCGCCCCTCAAACCCCCTCCCTGAAGCCACAACCCTTCAGCCCCACCAGCGGTACCCCACCAAACACCAGACACGTACATACACATCAACATGCTGGCACGACAAGCCAGCCCCCTCCCCACACAAGCCAGCCCCCTCCTCGCTGAAGCCAGCCCCCATCCCTTTGGCCC
>NW_014012289.1:0-14982 GCF_000611645.1 Monoraphidium neglectum
CACCTTCATGCACCCCCTTCCCAAACTTCTCCATGAGCCACCCCCATCACCTAAGCCCCACCTGGTGGAACATGATCTCAGCCAGCATGGAGGCCGCGTCCTCATTGTCGGGGTCAGACCGCAGCAGAGCCACACACTGGGCCTGGGGGTGGCGTGAGTGCGGTTGACCGTGTTTGCGCTGGTCGGATCAACAGGGAGTTCCGGTTGCTTGAGGAGCGAGTGGCGCAGGGAGTGTGGCGCAGAGAGGCAGGTGCAGCCTGCTGGCCCGGGCGTCAGCGGGGTTGGTATTCAGCCCCTCGTGCCTCTGACGCACGTCCGCTTAACCTCGCGCTGATGCCTGCTTTCTCTGGTCGATGACACATATGCACACACACTCGGTGTGTGTGCTTGGGCATTGCAATGCATGCGCACGGCGCATCAGGACACACCCTCTCTCTTCCGTGCCCAACAGTTGACCTTTGTATATCCATGTTGACCCGACCCAAACACAGACCCGACATGCACGCGCAGGGCCCGTCCTCCAACCCGCGCCCCCCCACCTGGCAGCCGTCCACGTCCCCCAGGGCGAGCGCGATCCTGGCGAGCGCCAGCAGGCTGGGGCTGTGGGCCGGGCTGACGGCCAGGACCTCCTGGTGGGCCTCTCGGGCCTGAGGGGATGGTCGGGCTGCTGGAGATTAGGCTTTAGGGTTGAGGTCGAACCCTAAACCCTATTTTGGCTGAGAGCGGTTGGGCTTGAGGCGAGGGTCCGTGGACCCGCCCGCTGAGCATGACACATGTTTCGTGATGGGGAGGTTTGCTTATGGAGAAAATGGCGTTGCAAGGGGTGACTTGCAACTTTCAGCGCAGGCCCCTGCACAGGGTTACAACAGCGTCGATCCCTATGCCACCCAGCGCGGGCGCCGGCGACAGCCATGCGAGCAGCTGACCCAACCCCCCGCACCTTCTCGAGGTGTCGCGCCCTGGCGTGGTGCTCCGCCAGCGCCGCCCACAGCTCAACAAGCCGCCCCCGCGCCGCCGCCACCGCGGCGTCCCCCGCGCCGCCGCCGCCGCCTCCTCCTCCCCCGCCGCACTCCGCCCTGAGGCGGTCCAGCAGCAGGCGCTGCGCGTCGATGGCGCGGCGCTGGCATGACTCATACTCCGCTGACTCGTGGGCGGCTGCGTGCAGCCGCGCGAGGAGGAGCAGCCTGGAGGGATGATGGTGGTGGTTCCGGTACCAGGCGTTGTTGTTGGGCTCCAAGTGCAACGGCCGTGATACTCCCCCCTCATTGACTGACTGTGTGGCAGATGAATGCCGCTGCAGTTCATCATCACCCTGGGCACACACATATGACCACCCATCAGGGAGCACGTCGGAGGGTGGGAGCCACGCGAGCCGTCCACAACCCCACAGCCAACACTGCGCAGGCAGGCACGGGCTGCCAGATGTCGAAACTGATGTGGCAACGAAGAGCACTCACGTCTCGGCTTCCAACGCGAGCGCCTCCGTGGTGCCCCGCCCGGCCCCGGCCGAGCCGTCGCTGGGGTGCAGGCGCTCCATGCAGCGGTCAAGCACCGCCCGCGCCTGCGGCAGCTGCCGCAGGCGGATCAGCAGCGCGGCCAGGGCATGCTGGGAGGACACCTGCACGAGCCAGAGGGAACGTCAGGGGCGCACCTGTTGGAAAAAGCGAAGAAGTCCTCCCCGGCGTTGCCTGAAGCAGCACAAGCAGGTGCACAGGCAGACAATACCCCTCACTTCCAAAAGACAGGCAGCGGCTCAACCTGTGCGTGAATTCCCTACCTTTGAGGGGTCATTCCTGACGGCACGGTTGTAGTAATCGACCGCCCGGCCGTAGTCGTGCGCCGTCACGAGCGCGGCGCCGATCCTGAGCGCCAGCTGGGCGTCCTTGGGCGACAGCTCCAGGGCAGATTCAAACGCGCGCACGGCTTTTCCGGGCTCCTGCGAGGATGGACGTAACCCCGGACCTTGCCATTGGCAAAGCTCGCGATGGTGAAGGGTGCCCCTGATGTGTCTGGCAGGAAAGCAAGAGGATGTTGTGGGAGGGGTTCCAACCACCTCTGCGCACACCAAGGACGCTGACATTTGTTGGTCTGGCTTTGCTGTCAGTGGGTTGGGGTATCTGGTGGGGAGGGACGAGTCATCTGGAAGGCTGAAGGTCACCTGGATGGCCAGGAATGCATCTCCCAGCATGCAGTAGCCGTCATAGTCAGGGGATTTGTCCTGGGGGGGGTGGTGAGTGGCACGCATGTGTGTGTGCGTGCGTGCGCGCGTGCGTGCGTGCGTGCGTGCGTGCATATGTGTGTGTGTGTGTGTGCATGCGCGCACGCATGTGCGTAAGCATAATCTTCAAACAAGGTTGGATTGAGGAGGGCGGCTTTGCTGCAGGAGGCTCATCCTTGTCAAGCAGGCACAACGCCTCATCACAAGCTGGGACGGCAGGGTCACTCACAAAACAGATGCGTGCACCGCCTGCACACTGGGGCTCCCTGAAGCACCAAAGTGCAGCTGACCCTTCTTCAAGACCCCGACCGCCGTTGACTCTAACCCCTAAACCAAAACCAAACCCTACGCCGCTCTCACCACGAGGTCCAGATAGCAGGCGATGTAGGCGGCCCTGTCCCGCCTGTGCTTCAGCTGCACGCCCGCCTGCGCCATTCTGGCTCGCGCGTAGTGCGGCGAAGACGCAGGTATGGACTGCCGGAGCGCGTGGGTGTGGCATGCCGCACGAGAGTGTGTGTTTGGGGGATTGCGAAATTGGCTTGGGACGCCAACTGCAGCACAGGTGAGCAGGTGCATATGATTTTGCAGCATAGAGCACGCAGGAGACATTGTGACATTGCAGTTGGCATTTTTATGCTTGCTGCCTGGCATGCATGCGTATGCGGTGCGCCTCACCTGCAGGCGCTGCAGCACTCCCTTCACATCGCCGCGGGCAATAGCCATTTCACAGTCTGCCAAGGTGACACGCACCTGCATTTGTCGGTTGTTTGGGGCTTCCCTCTACGTAAGTCACCCACACCTGCCCATCTTATGACTTGATCTGGAATCCGTTTTGCTGCTACACAGGCGACACACCTGTCAGGCTCAGCACCCTCCCTGCCGCAGCACTGCATGGGCTGGAGGGTCTGCTTGCAACCGTTCCCTGCAGAAAAGCGCTCTGCACAGCAGGCAGCGGCATGCACGCTGGTGCTCAAGCAGTGGCGCGGCGCCCCGCCCACCTCCTCGCTTGTCCCTGCGAATACTTTGACCGCCTCGGACAGCAGCTGCGGCGCGGGGCAAAACAGGGGGGGGGGGCAAAGAGATTATTCGAAGTGGTTTTCGGGTATCATGGCACTTCAGGCGTGATGAGGGTACAGGCAGCGCCCCTCGCCAGGGTCGCCGATCGCGAGCGTTCTTTGCCGACCCGCCCACACATCACATGTCAATTTCACCTTTCTGGCTTCTGGGCACTCTCCTGCTGCCGTCTTGGCCCCGCCGGCCTGGAACTCCAGCCGGGGCTGCTGCATGGCCGCTGACGTCACCGGTGGCGATGCCTCTTGCTTCTTTCCAACGACGCCCCCCTGTTTCTGGCCGGGTCCCGCCGCCACTGCCTCCGCCTCCTTGTGCAGCTGCTGCTGCTGCTCCCGCTGCTGCCGCTGCGCCCACAATTTCTGGTGCACCTCCGCCAGCAGCAGGAAGACGCTGGCGCGCTCGTGGCTGCTCGGCTGGAGGCCCCGCTTCGACAGCCGCTCCCGCTGGTCCATGCTCAGGGCCGACCTGATGCCAGGCGCAGCCATGGCTGACTCCAGAACCTGAAGGATGGTAGGTCACCAGCATTAGGGCTCTTGGAGAACGCCACATGAGAAGGTGCTGTCTGAATGCTTGACCAGGGGGAAAATAGGGGGTTTTGCGTTCAATGCAAAAAACAATTTCTTTGTGGTCTCTCATGACTTGCCGGGGCACGGGCCCTGAAACAACAGCGCAAGCCCAGGCTCTCGTGCGCACCCGCTCCAGGCAAGGCTGCAGGCACGACGCACGCCGGCAGCTGCGCGCACCTTTTTTGCCTCCTCTAGTCGCTCATTGGCCATGAGCACCTGCGTTTATACGTGGGCGCCGCGGCAGGGAGAGGCACGAGGGCCTGGACACTTCACAGCGTTCAAATACAAGGGATGAAAAGCTTATGCTGCCTTGGAATGGTTGCCACGGTTGCCAGCGCGTCCTGCTTGCGTGACATCTGCGACACACGCAGCAAGATCAACGATGATATAGTACACCTCTAACCGCATGAAACGCGCCTGCGCGTGCACAATGTGGTAGAGGGGCGCCTCCCTGATTCCAAAGTTGACCGCCACAGCCGACTCGAGCGTGCTCATCGCCTCTGCTGCGCGGCCCTGCGGAGGGCCGGGTAGGGGTGGGTGGTACATGATGTTGGTCAATACTATTTCCGTTGCACCAGGACCCGTTGTGTCCAAGGGGAGCCGAAGGGACAAAATCAGCAAAACAATTTGGCAAACCTGCCAGCAACCGTGACACAATCAGCACGCGACGAGCCCTCAGCACTGAAAAGGCCTCTGATCCAGCCCCGGGCCGCTGGGGGTGCTGACCTGGCGCACGTAGATGGATACGGCCAGCAGGTGGGGCGCCGCCTCCTCTGGGCTGCCGCGCAGCACGTCCGCCACCTGCATAAAATGGGGTAGAGATTCTTGAGGGAGTGCAGGCAACGTGCGGATATATGTCCAGCATCACATGCTGTGAAAAACCATTGTTGTGTAGTAGAGAGGCCGATGAGGCCGATGGTGCCAGCCTGGGGGGGGGGTGACAGCTCCCAGAACGCACGCACCTTTCGTGCAGCCGCCTCAAGGCTGCCGTTGAGGTAGAGGGCGCGCGCGTACAGCAGCTGCGCCTCGGGCAGCTGCCCGGTGTAGCGCCCCAGGGTCTCCAGTATCCTGCAGCGGTCCACGATTGTTTTTGTGGTGTGGGGCCGGTGCCCTAAAATCCGGAGCTCGACTCAGAACTTTGGCACATGTCGGCACAACCAGGGCTTGAGGAGGGTAGCAGGCTGACAGCGTCCTGCAAGGCAACACTGGCCCTGCCCAAACCACACGCTGCACCAGGGACCCCCACCCGCCAGGAAAGCGCTGAACGTGTTGTATTGGGTTCCCAATGTACACCCCCTTCAAACCCGGAACCTTCAACCACCCTACCTGATGCTTTTACCAACAGCCGGCGAAGGCGCCTCCCCGCTCTGCCGCGGGTCCGCCCCCTGCGCGCCCAGCATCAGCCGCACCACCCCCAGCGCGCGCGCCGCGTCTAGCGCGGCAAACTGCTCCAGCCCCAGCGGCGCCTCCTCGGCTTCCGCCAGCTGCAGCTGCACCGACCGCTCTAGCAGCGCCATCGCCTCGCCCCTCGCCCCCTTGGCCCACGCCAGGCGGCCCCGCAGGTACGCAATATCTGCCACCTTGTCTTCCCTCCTCCCGCCATCGCCGCCGCCCGCCGCGCCGCCAGTGCCAGCGCCGCCGCCGGCGCCGGGGGACAGGGGCGGCGAGGGGACGAGCGCGCGGGTGGGCAGTGCCACTGTTTGCCCAAGGTCGTCCCTAGTATTGCTGGGACCGGCAGCGCCGGGGCGGGCAGCTGCCAGGACGTCTGGGAGGAGCTGCGGCAGTTGTGGGGTGGGGTTTTGGGAGGTGAAAGCTCACTATAATGGAAGGGATGATGTGGATTTTCTCAGGCTATGTGCGGCTTATGCAAGGTAGCTGCGGCGCCTGCAATTGAGACGAGGAATATCAATTGTTCATCCCATCGCGCCTCCTTGCAACGGGGGCGCTCAGGCACAGCTGTACGCTTGGGTTGCTTGCAACGGGCGATCCCAGCGATCGAGGGCACCTGCAGCTGCTGCTCAGCTTCCTCCAGCTTCCCCTGCGCCACCAGGCACTCGGCCAGCCCCACCGCGGCGGGCGCGCAGAGCGGGTCCAGGTGCTGCGCCGCCTCAAAGTGGAAAGCGGCGGCAGGCAGCTGCTCAAGCAGCAGCTTCTGGTGGCCGAGCTCAGCGATCTGCGGTGTTTAGTCACGGGGCGGGTTATCATCCACAATTGAAGGGTGTCAGGGGAGTAAGTGCTCTTTTTCCTGTGCTCACGTTGCGCCAGTGGCTGCTGTGTCCGCATGACGTCGCAGCAGCATGAGCCTGCCGTCACCACGCAACTCCCCCTCCCCCAAGCGTCCCCCTACACACCCCATCCTGTGGGGGGTGTCGTCAAAGCCTCTGCGAACCGATCGCAAGCCACGCCCGAGCTCTCTCACGTAATCCGCGTCGTTCGGGGCCAGCTCAGCCGCGCGCTGCGCCATCCCCAGCGTGGTCGCCAGCATCCCCGCGTCGGGCGCCACCAGGCGCGCAAACGTGCCCGCCTGCGCGGGGTTGGTTCGGGTTGAGAGGGCGGCACGCTCGCAGGCGACACGCAGGCGCACTACGTGTTTGCTGTTGTGTGGCGCATTACCACACGCCACGCTGGCCACAGCGTGACCACCTGAGAACACCCCAAGCTCGGCCAAACCAAAAGGCAGAAAGGGCGCTGCAGGTGCTGCGCAGACTGCTGGTTGGGAGACGAGTTGGCTCTGGCTGCTGCTGCGCACCCACCAGGCCGAACGCCACGCGCGCGTTGCGCGGCTCCTCCTTGGCAGCCGCGGCGGCGAGATCCTCCAGGTGGCGCGCCGCGGCGCGCGCGTTGCCCTCGCGCACCAGGGCGTGCAAGGCTGCAGGTGAGGGGGGCAGTACGTCGGCGGAAGGGGGGAAGCTCGCTCTCGCTTCCCTGTCATCCCAACCTCATTGCACCGAATGAACATCAACTCTGCAGCGCCCCTCCGTCGTGCGGGCGCTCCAACGGCGGCCCGAGCCTGATGTGCTTGGCTGAGTTGGCTGACTTGGATGTTACCCATCCGCATGCAGCCGGTACACTCCTCCTATTGTAAGAATATCAGCGCCCCTGCGCCGCCATCACACTACCAAGTGCCCTCTCTTGTCGCTGTCTCCCTCGCTTACACAGAAGCGCACCCGTCACCGCCAGGCCTAGCACGTTGCTGCCGTCCGCCGCCAGCAGTGCCCCGGCCGCGCCTGACGCGCCCTCCCAGTCGCCGGCTGCGAGCAGCAACCGGCAGCGCTCTATGAGGCCGGGCACAAACCAGGGATACCTGCACGGGATGAATGGTTACCGCCCGGTTACGCGCAAATGCACTGGGGCTGTTGATGGCCCACCCTGGTGCTGCCGTGAGTGCACGCTGTCCCAGGGGCTCGCAGCATTCATGGTTGAGCTGTCAGGCACCGATGGAAGCGTTGCTAGCTGGATGTACATGCCCACTGCTGCCAAGACCCGGCAGCCATCATCCAGCCTGCTTGCCCACGCGACGCGCACCTGACCGCCAGCTCCCCCGCCTGGTCTGCGGCCGCCTGCAGCTGCGCCTGCGCCTCTAAGACGCGCGCCTTGCCCAGCAGTGCCTGTGGGGGTGGGTCCGAACGTTGAGAGAGTGTGTGGCAAACGACTAGCAGCAGGAGTCTGCAGATTTGCCCAAAACCTCGCGGGCACATGCTATTTGGGCCTCCAGCAGTGCTGAAGTCGACAATGAGCCTGCCATTTCTGCGACGTTCTCTTCTGACGACACAGCAGCAGCAGCAGCAGCAGCAGCAGCAGCAGCAGCAGCAGCAGCAGCAGCAGCGGCAGCAGCAGCAGCAGCAGCAGCAGCGGCGGCGGCGGCAGCAGCAGCAGCGGCGGTGGCAGCAGCAGCAGCAGCAGCAGCAGCAGCAGCATAATGACCAGCTTCATGACCATCATGAGAGCCAAGCGCACGCGTCAGAGCATGCACACACCTCAAGATCTCCAGGGTCGCCGGCCAGAACTGCCTCAAACATGCCGCCCGCCGCTGCAACCTCTGCTGAGTCCCGGTCCGCGACAGCCTCCGCCAGCTGCTGCCCCAGCACGACCCACCCCAGCAGCGCCCGCTGCCGCAGCAGCGGCCCGGGGGCGGCCTGCGTCTGCTGCAGCTGGGAGTCCAAGAGGCATCGCTCGAGGATGCCGCGGGCACGCTCGAAGCTGTGGGTGTGGGACAGCAGAGCGGCCAGCTGGAGGGCCGCCTCGCCTTCCACCGTTTGCTCTTCAGTCTGCGATTGGAGGCATGCAGTAGATGAACGCGCCACAATCGTTGAGGCTGGATAGGAACAGCATGTCAGCAACCATCTCCAGCACATACATCCGCCCAAGACAACCGCAGTGAGGCCTTTGCAAATGTCCAAGACCGTGGTTGCAGATTCCCATACATCCATGCTCTCGGCGAAACCCGATAATGTGAAGTCGCCCATGCATAACAATACAACCACATGCGAAGGGTGCCCGAGGCCAAAGAGCTTACGTCCAGCTGCGCCCGCAGCGCCTCCGCCGTGGCGTGGTCCGGATGCTTGGAAGCCTCGTGCGCATGCAGCAGCGCCGCCGTTGCCGCGGCGCCGGCGACGGGGTCCAGCTGCAGCTCCGACAGCTCCCGCATGGCCTGCATGGGCCAACGCACGTGCATGCAAAGTTGGGCGCGACCATGCGTCAGCACGTATGATGCAAGACGGGAGCCCGGGCGACTGGCGATTGGAACGCTGCAGGGTGGCTAGCATGTATCAGCGGTTCACTGCGGTTGAACTACATGTGTGCCGATCATGGCTGTTAGCAGCCGCACAACCGCGGGTGTTGTGCTTGCAGCGAAGGTGCGCGTACCTCCGCAGTTGCGCCGCCCTCCAAAAGGCCATATGCGCGCCACAGCTGCAGCACCGGGCTGGCGCGTCGCTTCAGGACTTCGTTGCATACGGTCTGAACGTGATTCACTTGCCCCTCACGGGCGTAGTAATGCACGAAGGCCGCAACTCGCTGGTCCATGATCGCTTTGACCCTGATGATCTGTGATATTGTATGATATGATCAAGATGACAAGTGCGATGTAATCATGGCGTCTCAAGCTTATTGCGCGCTGCAGGAAGCTCGCTGCCAGGCCCCAGATCCAAGCTGGGACGTCGTGATATGAACCCCGTTCACCGTCCTCCAGCCTCAAGTATATACAAAATTGAGCAGTGAATATATCCACTCTGATTCCTTCGCAACGCTTCCCTGCGTGGGACGAATTCAGGGCGCGCGACTGCGCGTGCTGCGCGGCACCAACAAATCGGACTGCGGCTACTCGCGCCTCACGGCCTGCGCAGCCCCTGCCGCCGACATCCAGGGCTCCCCATTGTCACTGTGCGCAGAGCCCGCAGCGCCACGGCAAGATCCCCGCCTGTTGCCCTGCCATTCATGCGGACACACTGATTCGCACTCAATGGCAATGTGCAACGCTTGAGCTGACGGGCGACGCCGCGTGCGGCAGCTACCACCAATGGGTCACGCCCATTTGCTTGGCTAGTCGTTGCAGAATGCAAGACAGCTCATGGAGCCACGGCGGCAAGGTCGGCATGCCGCTGGGTTTTTGTGGCACACAAACCCCCCACACAATGTAGAGTATGCCGCAAAGTGGCTGCACCCGCCTCCATCCAGGAACGCCGCGAAGCCTTGGCCTATGCCAGCCGCTAGCGTGGATGCCTGCTGGTTGCCTGTGACTCAACGCGTTATCTTAGACCTCCTGACCCCTTGATGATGGTGATTTGTGCTTGTTGAAGGCCGCCGATCCTCCTGCTTCGAGTGATGCAGCCAACCGCACACGTCAACCTTTGTGTGCAAGGCCCCGCCCCAGGACAGTAGTACCACTTTTTGAGTGAGAGGCCCGCCCGGGGCTCCATCCTTTACACCAGCACATGCTTGTGAATCTGCGCGTCCTGAGCCTCTGCGACCCCCCCCCTTAGGTGCCAGGTGCCAGCTGTTGCACCTAGCCGCAGCCCTGCTGGGGGCGTTGTCAGGGGAGGGGGGCGTGCCTGGGGCTACTCCACGTACTTGGACACGACGGCGGCAGGCAAGCGCAGCGTCAACGGGGTTTGCACTACAGCACTGCCCAGGGTGGGAGCGCCTCGCTGCGGCCAGCAAACGACCTGCTGCCCAAGCTGCTGGCCCTTCAATTCAAGAACTGGCGGTATATTACCTGTACGCGTCCAAGTAGCACCTACGATGATAGTGGCAGGCTGACAGTGGGGTCTCACCTGAAACGACACCACTGACGGGCTGAGGGACGCCAGGCGGGTGACTGGCATTGATGCTGCTGGTGCGTGGGTTGAAGGGATGCACCGCCGGCTGATCTCGTCAGTTTTATTCAGCAATTATTCCAATCAAAGCGCATCCACGCCTGCTACTACAGCTGCGGCTCGAAGCGAGGTGCGCAACTCGCGTGGGGGAGCTTGAGCACGCAATGGGATGCCCCACGACGTTTTCATGTATATGTTTACTTGCAAGGCGTGTAAGGGGTCGTCACCGTCATTTCCCGGAGGGGGAGCGTCGGCGCCACCACCCTTTCGCGCTTGCGCGCCGCCTTAAGTGCAGCAGCAATCATGCCTGATGATTACACAGGCTGGTGCGCTGAGCGCACGAGTACACTATCAAGGCAAGGGGGCAGCCGAGTCGCAGCAATGCAGGCGCAACTACTGGCGTTGCGCGTGTGATCTGATCCGCGCTGCCACTACCTCCACTTCGCGCTGCCGCCCATCTCTAGGTCGCCGCCATGCCGATTTACTGAACCATCAAGAGCACGTGAGTCACGGTTGCATCTTGCATGCTCGCCGCTGGCCGGCACGGCCACACCCCGCCTGCTTGCTTCGCGCAGAAAGCACTCGCCCCACCCCACGCAATGAACTTTGTTCTGCTGGCCGCCCTCTGACCCGACCGCACCCAACGCATGCGCTCTTAATCGCCTCCGCCTCTAGGATTGATGGCCTGGGTTACGCTTTCGGCCTGAAGAAGAAATTCAAGGGCACAGGTGAGGTGGACGCGCGCCGCATGCGGCCTCCGCGGCGCAACGCCAGCATCTCACCCCTGCTTTCATAGCAGCCGGCGGCCAAGCCCTCACGTGGTGATGTGCGAGCAATACATGGTTCCCAGGCGCCTAACCACACGCCCCTTTTCATCGAGCGAATCCACATCGCGACTCCCTTTGGTGACTTCACGACTGCCCCACGCCCCACCTCCTCTCACAGGCGTATGGTCCTTCATCGAGGCTTCTCGTGAGGGCGACGGCGCGGGGCCCTCCGCCCCGTCGCCGCCGCCCAAGCCGCAGAGGCCGGTCGCGAGGAGGGACGACCCGAAGTCGCGCCCTCCCCCCAAAGACAAGCGCTGAGGTGATGCGCCGCCCTCGCCACGCCGCGGGCCACCATTGAGGAGGCCCCGCGCCGTGTGCGAGGGGCGGCGCGGCGGGGGTCACCCTGCGGCGCGCGTTGCGCGCGTCGTTGCGTGTCCCGCGCCTCGTCGCCGGCGCGGCGACCGACTCTGCTGGCGGCGCGCCCGCCGCGGGCGGGGGCGATCTGACGGTGTCACATTCGCACAAAGGCACCCCATCTAGGATTGCCTGGCGGGCACCCGACTAAATGGGCGCGCCTGCCGCCGGCCAACCCAGGCCACGGCGGTGGGCGTGCCTGGCCCACGCCCCCGGTTTTGCGGCGCGCCGCAGCTCGAAAAAAAAAGTGAGAGCTGCTGCTCACGAGCCAAAAGGACCCGCGTGTAACGCCACCGCACGCGCGTTGGAATGATGAACCAGCGACCGGCGTTTTTTTTACGAAGATTCTCAACTGATTCATCAGGAGTGCAAGCAAGGGAAAGTTCATGCCGGCCAACAGAGGCGGGCACAGTTGGGGTCGGAATGCGCGGGAGGGGGGGGGACTTGGATGGTGCAGAGCCGCCGCAGCCCGCCGATTGGCTGCGGCTTGGCGTTTGGCTGGGCGTTCCAGGCATCCAGCGCGTCAGCTGCTGCGACGCTGCCTCGGGCTGCGCGGCCCGCAGCCACTCAGGTGGGCGGCGCTTGAGGTTCAAGGCGCGCTCCCCCGCATTTGAGAGGGGCAGGGCTTGGGGACGGCTTTCTGCCAACCTGCCATTTGGCCGCCGTGGCAGCCTAGCGCCTGGCCAGCGCACCGGGTGCGTACGCGGAATTCCCGCCCGCCATGGGCCCGGCGTCGTGATCCGTCAGGGTGTTGGTAGCGGCCGCTGGCTGCTCTGCTCTGGACCCCAGCAGCCCTGCAGGGGTCAACTGCGCCACAAGGGCTGCCGCCGTTGCGACTCCCGCTATAACTGCGCCCCCGCTCATTTAGATGGGATTGGCTGGAGCGAGAGTTGCCGGAAGTGGCGAGGGCGAGGCTTCATGCGCCGAGCGTGTGATGTGTTGACCAGGGCCTGGCAACGACACACTCGGTTCGGGTGACGCAAGTGAGTTGTTGGCGTGGGCATGCGCCACGCCATGCCCGACATTGTATAGTACGCTCTTCCGCGCACACGCCGTCCTCCCAAGTGCAAGACGCGCCGATCTGATCAGCTTCTTCTCTTGTCATATCCATATCTGCCAATCAGCCTGGGCCCGCCCCCTCGTCTATACAAGCGCGGTCTGCAGAAAAGGCGCCTTTTTTCCAATGGCAACACCCATGCAGCTCTCCAGCTTGCCACCGCACACAGTGGCGGTGCCATTGGCAGTGGTGAAGCTTGCACCACCCAATGCAACAGCGGCGCCATCCACAGCGGTGGCCGCGGATCCATCTCTGACATGCTGCAGGGAGGCGCCCTTGGAACAATTAATCAGCGGTGCCGGCGGTGGCGGCGGCGGCGGTGGCGAGCCCCTGCTGCGACTCCCCTCAGACGTCATGCGTGCCGTTCTCGACCGGCTCTTGCCAGCCGACCGCGCCGCGCTCCGCAGCAGCAGCCGTGCGGGCCGCGCGGCTGCCAACGCACGCGTGGCGCGGATGGTGCTCTACGAAAGCGACCTGGAAGCTGCCGGGCAGCTGCAGTTGTCGGAGGTGTTCCCGGATTTGAAAGAGGTTCGAATCACATTGGATGGCAGCAGCAGGGCGGGCGCCGACGACGACAGTGACGAGGACGGCAGCGGCGCCGCCGCGGGCACATGGCGCCCCCAGCCGTCGGTGCAGCTGCCTGGCCGGTTCGCGGGCAGCTGCACGCTGTCCGCCGGCGCCGGGGCCGGCGGCGGCGCGGGGCGTGTGACGAGGGGGCGGCGCCGCGGCGTGGTGGAGGCGCGGGCGGCGGCGGTGCTCGCGCGCTGCGCCCCAGAGGTGTGTGGCTTCTCGCATGCCGGGGACCGAACATTTGGCTGTTGCATGTGATGCGTGTCAACGCTGCGGAGCACAAAGCATCTGGCAGCTTGATGGTCGGCATCGCGTGCTGCTGCTGGGTCGGTGTTGAGCTGTGGACATGTGTGCAGATTGGAAACAGCCGCATCCCATGCGCTCTCCGGCACAGGCCCTGCAGCTGTCGGTGTTCACCGGCGCGTGCGGCACGCGTGTGACGGACGTCGCGGCGCTGCTCGCGCCGCCGGGCGCGGCGCGGCTGCGGCGGCTGTGGATGCGGGCGCCGCAGATCCAGGAGCCTGCGCTGATGGCGATCGGGGGGCTCTCTGGCTTGCAGGTGCCTTGGCTGGGTCAGGGGCTGCTGATCTGGGCTGCTGATTCAGAGTTTGAGGTTTGGACTGCGTTGCCAGTCTGTTCGCTCCGACCGTTTTTCTATCCCTCCACGCAGCCTTCCCTTGTCTCCCTCACTCGCTCCCCCATGCGCGCCGCCCCTACCCAACCCCCTGCGCCCCAAACAGGACCTGTCACTCGCATCATCGGGCGGCATCACCACATGCCACCTATCTGCTCTGTCAGCACTCACCCACCTGAGAATGACCGTCACCGCGCCCCTCGCGCCAGCACTCGCGCCGCTCGGCGCGCTGCGCGCGCTCCGCGCGCTGCAGCTGCGCTGCATCTCGCCCTGCGGCAGCTGGGGGGCCGCGCTGAGGCCGGTGTTAAGCGCCACGGCGGGGCGGCTGACTCAGCTGCAGGTGAATTTTGCCAGCCTGGACGAGAGTGATTTGGAGGCGTTTGCGGCGGCCTCTGGGCTGCAGGCGCTCGACCTGACCAGCTGCAGGTGTGTGGATGCCGCAGCTTTTCGACACGCCTTGGTCTGGGCATAAGCAAGCATAAGACATGTTTGCTTGTGCCGGTCAGATAACGCGGGCGAGGGGAGGAATGGGTGTCCGGCCGACACCGGCGTGCGTGTCCGCCCCTACCGCCGCCCGCAGCGCCATCCAGCAGCTTTTTTGGCAGCATTCAGGCGCACCCCAGCCGTCTGCGACACCCTCGTCTTTAAAGCATCACCCCGCATGCACCTCCCCACCCCCCCTCGCCTGCAGGCACCTTACCCCCGCCTGCATCAAGCACGTCGCCGCCCTGACAGCCCTCACGTCCCTCCGCCTCGAGCACACCGGGCTCATCCTGGCGCACCCCCAGCTGCAGCTGCTCGGCAGCTGCCCGCGGCTCGCGGAGCTGTCGCTCGACAGCCTCGACCTCTGCGCCCTGCGGCAGCAGGAAGAGCGCCAGCTGGCGCTTGCCGCCGCCGCGGTGGCCGAGGGGGCGCCTGCAGAGCAGAGGGCGGGGGTGGGGGTGGCGGCGGCGGGGTGGCCGCCGCTGGTGAGGGTGCACCTCCATTCGACGTCGTCCTACCTGAACCTGAGGTCCCTTCTTGGGGCCGCGGGGCGACTGCGGCACCTCACACTCATGCACTACGTGCGGTGGGACGAGGGTGAGTTGCGAGTCGACCGCACGTTTGACCCTCGCCTCGCAGGATCCCTCGTCATCGGTGCGAGCTGCGACGCTCCCCGATTGGGGTGCCCAACGGGTTGCTTGTTGATGGTGGTGTCCATGATCCTGTCTGCTGTATTTCAACTCATCCCGTCCAGCAGTCCGGTCGCCTGATGGCTTTGCGTGGTGCATATGTGTCTCCTGGATTACCTGTGGTCTCTCTGTCCCCCACAAATCAATACATCGACCCAGTTCATTCATGAGTTCATGTTATCCATGCAAAACCCCCACC
>NW_014012288.1:0-5727 GCF_000611645.1 Monoraphidium neglectum
AATGAGGAGGTCCGCTCTAATGAGCGCGAGGCCGATGGCAGTGATGCTATGGTATGAGTAACTTATCTATCTATGTATCTATTCCTGCGGGAAACACCACAACCTGGACTTTGGTCGCAGGCAGAAGGTCACAGAAAGGCTCACGGAGCGCCAGCTGGTGCTGCAGCAAGGGGTCATCGTGGTCAATCCCGAGTAGCACAACCAGGTCTGCGCTCTCTCCCTTCATGCTGGCTGCCAGTTCACGCAGGCTCCTGGCCATGTGACAGGTACCGCCAATTGCTCCACCACCCTGGGGAGCAAGGCCCCGAGAGGTGACAGGGACGAGAACCGCCAGCCTCATCTTTCCAAATCCCAGTAAACCACAATCGTGAAGACCACAAGGACAGGATGTATCAACGTTCATATCAAGTCCCAGCTGCTTACGATGACGTACACCGTCTCGTTACTCCAGCTGAAGTTGTTGTTCACGACCGTGAGGTGCACGGACTCCTCACGGAAGGCGTTGACAACGGGTACTGCGTGCCAGTGCCGCCGCATATGCAAAGTTTGCCTTGAAGGCACACAAATCTCACACAGTAGGCACAAGCCTTGCAATTCATGCATGTGTCCCGCCTCGTTGGAAAAATGCATGTGTATGTTGACTTCTTCAGGGCTGACACGGGGGCAGTCACGTGTGAGCGGCGACTGCAGCAGCCGTCGGTGGCACATGCACAGGCGTGGCGCACACAGCCACGGGAAAATTCGGCGCGCGCTGTGGTGCCTCAGGGGGCTGCACCCTCCGCCCTGCGGCGATCGAGGCGCATTCGCCGCACTGGGGCCTTACTCACTTGCGGGGTCATGGAGCCATGGTTGTGCTGCCAACACGGCTTGCCGCTGGGACGCGTGAGTGCTGCGCGCGGCTGCTGCGTGCAGGCTTCTGACATTCAGCAAGTGATTGCGTGCAGCAGCCGTGCATGTCATGGGTCCATGGGACCCATGAGATTGCTGACCCGGCCATGGGGCCACTCACCAGCGGCAAGCCATTCAGGACTTCAGTATGTGATATGACGTCGGCACACAGAACGTGCCAAGCGTGGCCGCGAGGCCGGTGACTCATCCGGCCTGAGCTGATGAGCGTAATGCAGTATGCGGCCGCCCAGCCCGGGCTTGTCGAGCATGTTTCGGGGGTACGTTTTTCCCACGCACCCCACACCACGATCAGCACCGTTGGCGCAGGGTGATGTAGGCGAGTTGATGGCACATCAAGTCCAGCGCACAGGGCACCCCTGAAGGTGAGTGCTGCTTGATGATGCACGCGCATGCGAGGGAGGCAGGTTGGCAAGCACCGTCAGCGCATGTCGGACAGAGCTGGCATGACCTGTGCAACTCAGCACCCATCCGCCCACAGCACAAGCGCCACCTATTCAATCTTGCCACGGTCGACGGCTGGTCTTGTCACTGATGCCGCGCCATCAACTATGCGTCACCTCTCGCTCAAGGCGACGACAGAGCGTCGCTTGCGCCCAGCACAGCAGAGCACGCGCAGCACGTCCGCACAAATCCCGCTCTCAACGCCAGAGAGTCCCATCACTTATTGAGATCTGGCTGCAACTGGTCTTGCTACACATATCATAGAGGCACGGGCATTCGCATGCCCTGCAGGTCTCTATTCGCCGGTATCCCGCGAGTTGTTCGCCTTCTGGCTAGCACACGCCCCTGGTAAGCAGCAGTGATGAAATTTTTGATTTTGTACCGATTTTCAAACTAGCTCGCCCCACCAGCTTGGCAGCGCACACGCAGTGCAGCCGGTGATCCGTCCAGGTTCGCTGCATCAAACGGACGACCAGGCAGAAGCAACAGCAACGAAACATCGCGCTTCAGTCGTTCTCTTCCACGCGCTCATTGCCGCCGCAGCTATGAACCCCGGGGTCGTCGCCTCCACTCGCCGCGCGACGCGCATCCCAAACTGGGTCTGGGCACTGGGCTTTGGCAGCATCTCAGTTGGCACCTATTGGTACGTGGTGCAGAAGGTGGGCGCCAACGACCTGAATCAGGCGCTGGAGGACGAATCTGCGCGGCAGGCAGCGGCAGGGCAGCGCAAGTAATTATCATCATCAGCAGCGGCGACGGCGGCAACAGCAGCGCAGCCATGACGATCGACCGGCCGCCCACTGCCTACGAGGAGCGCGTGTACACAGTGGGTTGCCTTGTGAAGGCCTTCGCTGCAGCTCTGGGGAGCCGCATGCAGAGTTACCGCATGCAGAGTGACCACCCCGCCGATTATTGACTGGGCTGGGGTCAGTGCCAGATTAATGCATCGGGGTACCCACTACCCACGCTGTTCCCCCAAGTACATAACGGTGCACCACAGTTACGGCCTCCTTGCATGCTGTAGACAGTCTGTTCGCTAATCTGTGGTGCTTTCGCTGTCCCCTCCCACCCGCAACCCTCAGATGTGCTCAGCAATCCCCAAGGGCCGCGTCACCACTTATGGCGACATGGCCAAGGCGCTGTCGCCGCCGTCGTGCGCGCGCGCCGTCGGCCAGGCGATGCGGCGCAACCCATTCGCCCCCAAAGTGCCCTGCCACAGGGTGGTGGCCTCTGACCTGAAGCTGGGCGGGTTCAAGGGCTCATGGGTGCGCTGCCCCTCCCCAATCCCTTGCGCCCTGCAGTGCTGCCGTTATGCGGCTTCCCGTGGGGCAGCAACGGAGGCAGACGTGCTTTGCGCATAGCGACGATGATCCCGCCCTGCTGCGGGCAAACACCTGCCGCGCCTGGCAACACGCCGGCTGCCGCCTCTCCGTCGCGTCGACCGCCCCGCGACGGCCGCCCCCCCACCCCTGCGCCCTCCCTGCGCAGGGCACGGAGACCGCCAACGTGAAGCTCAAGCGCCAGATGCTTCTGGAGGAGGGCGTCGAAATTGAGGGGGACCTCATCGGCCGCCACTGCGTCGTGCGCGCGGGGGAGCTGCAGCGCCTTGTCGCCGGCAAGAAGTAGCGCCGCAGCGCCCCCCGTCCAGACGTAGCGCCGCGGCGCCTGCCCAGTGCACCCGCCGGCGTGGCCGCGCAAGCGCAGAGGAGTTGCCAGCGCTTGCTGTGATCCACAGCAAATCGGCAGCATCACACAGTTATGGGTGTCTCGGCGCGGCTCAATGCGTTTTGCTGTTGCTACACCATTTCAATGCGTTGGACTGCAACGTCACCCGCAACTGCCTTCGTGCGTTGGCTTTCATGCTAAAACCAAGTAGTCTGTGCAGTGTTGACGATCAATGCCTGGCAACTTGCACAGTTTTAGGACGTCGCGCAGGCGCAGCGCCGCCACAATTGCAGTAAAGAAATGTTAACAACCAATGTCGGCGGCACGGCGCATGCGCCCCCTGCCGCCGCCAATCACTTTGACCAGTCTTGACCAACTCAGGCTCGTGAGGCCCCCGCCGAGCTCGCCCGCAGCTGCAGCGCGCGCGCCGCGTCCAGCAGCTCGTCCACCTCCAGCCTCAGCCGCGCAATAACCGCGTCCCGCGCCGCCAGCTCAGCCGCGTGCCGCGCCTCAGCGTCCCGCAGCCCCGCCCCGGCGTCGACGCCCGCGGCGCGGCGCCCGCCCAGCGCCTCGCCTAGCGCGTCCCGCCAGCGCGCCTCTCCGGCCGCCATCTCCTGCGCCATGCGGCCCAGGCGGCGCTCCAGCGACAGGAAGTCGCGCAGGCTCGGCGGCGCGGCGCGCTCCGCGGTGGCGAGGGCGGCCTCCAGGCCCTCCACCTCGCGCTCTGCCGCCCGCAGGGCCTGCCAAGGGGGTCACGGGGCGCGGGCCCGCCCGGTGGAGTGTGGGCATGTTGGGCGGGCTCGACGGCCGTGCTCGCATGAAGCACGGCGGCCGTCCCGCAGCGGGCGAAGCGAAGCAGCTCTTGCTGGGCAGCTGACATGGCACAGCACGCATAAGTGCACGCAAGGAGGGGGGCGAGGGGCGACGCGGAACGCGGCTGTCGCTGGCAATCCCGCAGGCCCCGGCACGATGGGCCCTGACCCGGCCGCAGCCACGCACCTGCTCAAGCTGCTCGGCCCGCTGCATCCACCGCCCTGCCTCTCGCGCCGCAGCCTCCTGCCCGGCCTCCGCCACCGCCCGCTGCTGGCCCGCCCCTAGCTCCACCACCCGCTGCAGCAGCTCCGAGTGGGAGCGCTGCAGCAGCGCGAGGGCGCCCTGGGCCGCGGCCAGCTCCAAGCGCAACTGCTGCTGCTGCTGCTGCTGCTGCTGCTGCTGCTGGTTGATTGCCGTCTCAGGGTTGGCGGGCCGCTGCTGCCCCTCTGCAGTTGAGGCAGGCGCCACGACCAGTGCTGTGTCGTCCACCAGAGGCGCCGGCGCATTCTGCTGGACTCGGGCAGGTCCTGACCGCTGCTGCTGCTGCTGCTGCTCCTCCTGCTGCTGCCCCTGCTGCTGCTGGCGCTGCAGCTGCCGCACCTGACGCTCCAATTCCTTCAGCCGCTGCTGCGACTGCGCCAGCTGCTTGTCCCGCAGCGCCAGCTCACCCCGCAATTCCGCCACTAGCTCGTCCGTCCCCGCCTGGTCACCTTCGCGGCCGCCATCCTCCCCTGCTGTCGCCTCCTGCCGGCCCCAGGCCGCGGCCTCTGCGGCGGCGGCGCGCGCCTCGAGCGTCCTGACGCGGCGGGCGTGCTGCTCCTGCGCCTCCTGCAGGCGCCTCTCCAGGTCTTGCGAGCGTGCGCCGCCGCGGCGCGAGGCCTGCGGGGCAAGGATTTGCAATGCACAGCGGCTGGCCGCGGCGCGGTCGAACGGTGTGCAACAGCGCGCTACGAACGAGCCCAACAGGTGGCGGCGTGCCGCAAAGGCCAGCCATTTGTACCAGTGCTGGCCGCAGCCTGCCAGTGTACCGACAATGCACAGCTGCAATCAAGAAACATGTGAGCAGACACTGACTACCCGGACGAAGCCCATCTGGCCCGCTCTCCGATGCCTTGCCGCTCGATGCCATTCCCCCACTCCCTCATCACACACAGGCAGCACACCCACCTCCAGCCGCTCCCGCTCCCGCTCCCCCGCCGCGCGCGCCTTTAGCTGCTCATACTGCTGCTGCAGCGCCCTGAGCGCGTGCTCGTGGCCCCGCTGCGCGCCAGCCAGGCGCTCCTGCAGGGCCTCCACCTCCGCCTGCAGCGCCGCCACAAGGCGGCCCTCGGCGGGGGGCGGCCGCGCGGCCTGCAGCACGGCGGGCAGCGAGTTTGGGTGGCGGGAGGCGAGGGCCCGCTGGAGTGACTCCACCTGCAGATGTGTGGAGGGGTGAGGAGGCGGAGGTTGTTGTTGCAAGGGCAGGACATAGGAGAGAGGGGTCATTGTGGGGGGCCAGTGCCGGCTAGGATGGGGTTGTAGGAGATGTCAAGCATGGTGTGCAGGGGCAACTGCCCGGCAGGGCGCACCCTGAAGGCCACTGAATGAAGAGCAGTGGCCGCCCGGGCGCGGCGGCGGCATTGGAGCACCAGCTTTCATGCCGACGCTGCCGGCAACGCCCAGAGCACGCAGCTCGCGAGCGCCCCCTGGTCCGCACCTGGCCCTCAAGCTCCTTTATGCGGCGCCGCCGCGCCACGCCGGCCGGGGCCTCGAGCGCTGCCAGCCGCGCCCGCAGTTCGCGGATGGTGTCGGCCTGGCGGCGCATGCATGTGCCACAGCACGAGGCCGGCCAGGCGTGCGGAGATTATGGGGAGTCTATGGTCAGTTTACTGGGCATGGCGGTGCTGATGGGGCTCAGGG
>NW_014012288.1:6168-14845 GCF_000611645.1 Monoraphidium neglectum
GACAAAAGCCTGCCGCCCGAGCTGCTGGGTATTGATGCACTGGGGTGGGTTGCCGCTAGGCGTCTCTGCCCTGTACAGCGCCTTGCATGGCGCAACGCACGGCTTGAGCAGAGAGACATCAGCATCGTAGCATCACGCGCTGCTCTCCCCCTGGTGGGAAACGCAGTCATATGTATGGCAGACGTTGGCAGACACAATCCACGTCGGCACGGTGTTGAAGCCCACCTGCTCAGCTATCAGTGAGTCGCTGGCACCGATCATCTCCTGGTTCTCAGCAAACCATGCCAGGCGTGACTCTAGAGCTGCCACCTACAAAAGATGGATGGGTTGAAGGATCTTAATCCAAATTATGCGTTCACAGGCTTTGTCGGTGGGTGATTCTAGACTCGAAACAGCAGGCACAGCATGAGACAGCGAGCACATGCACATGCGCGGGTGGGGCGAGGTTAGGCAGGGCTGCTGCACAATGGCATGAGCACCCGCCTGCTCCGCGTGCGCGCGCGCCATAGCCTCCATCTCAGCACGCACGGCCGCCACCAGGGCGTCGCCTTCCTGCGCAGCGGGTTCACGTGCATGCGAGTCGGGGGTGGACACCTGTAGCAGGCATGGGTTGACCAACCCTGGGTCCAAGTTGGCCGGACACTGCCGGCTCACATGTATTGCACATCAGCACATGTGACCGTTCAGCTACCAACTGTCAATGGTTTGTTGGCTCCCTGGATGGTGCTGCTCACGCAGTCAAGCGCCACGCTCAAATTCAGCCGCCGCACCTCCATGGCCCGCAGGTCCACCCCGGCCGCGCGCGCCTCCAGCTCGCGCTTCTCCTGCCTCAGCCGCGCGATCTGGCCCCGTAGCTCCGCCTCGCGCTCGGCGGCCGCGTCCTGCGCCGCCTGGAGCGCCGCCTGGGCATCCAGCAGCTGCGACGGGCGGGCGGTTGCGGACAGGCTGCTTGCGCCCATCCCAACCCACGGCAAGAGCGTGTCCCGCTTTCACCGTGGTCGCCTTAGTGGCTTCTGTGCTGCCAATCAAGTTGCTGTCGTTGATAGCAGATTCAACAGGAGCATGCACAAATGGGTTGTAACCCACTTGCTGGCATACTCTGTGGGGCGATGCCTACCCGATGCCTGAGGCCGCCTTGCCATCACGGCGTCGGCCGCAGGTGTGGGTCCTGCGTGCCCACCTTCTGCAGCCGCTCCGCCGCCTCCGCGCCGTGCCGACGCTCCTGCTCCTGCGTCGCCGCAAAGTGCCGCTCCAGGCGACCGGCCTCCGCCACCAGCACCGCGCGCGCCTGGCTCAGCTGCTGCTCCAGGTCCTGGCGCAAGTGGGGACGGATGCGGCGTTCGAGGGGGGGGCTAATGAGGGGCCTGCGGCTGTGCTTCAACACACTCCTCGACTTGACAGCTTGCCTTGGACTGCTGCACGCTCTTCAAATCAACACACACACACACACGTACGCACGCACGCACACACAGAGAGAGAGAGTGTCGGGCGCCACACCAAGCTGTGCGGAGCAGTCAGCGCAAGCAAGCGCTGCGGTAGCTCTCACCTTGATGCGCCGCGTCGCCGCCTCGTTCTCCTGCTGGTAAGCCCGCAGCAGCGCCGCGTCTTCCGCGCCCACCGACGCCTGCAGCGCCTCCGAACCCGGACTCCCCCCGCCTCGCGCGGCCCCGCCGCCGCCGCTCCCCGCCCCCGCGCCGGCCGCCGCGGCGGCCTCGAGCGCGGCGGCCTTGGCGCGCAGGAGCCCCACCTCCCGATCCCGGTCCGCCCGCTGCGCCTCGTGCCAGGCGCGCTCCTCTGCGCGCTCCGCCGCCGCGGCCGCCATCTGCTCCTCAGCGGCCTCGCGGGCGCGCAGCGCGCGCTCCAGCTGCCCCTCCAGCCACGCCACCTTCCCTCGCATTTCTGAGATCGCCTGCCGCAGTGCCGCCGCGTCGGCGGGGCCGGCGAGCAGCTGGGCGCGCTGCGCGGCAGACTGCGCGACGGCGTCGTCGCGGGAACGGGCGGCTGGGGCGCGGTGGGGCGGCGAGGGGCTGGCTGCACGGAGCGGGCTTGCTGGTAGCGAGTCCTGCTGCTGCTGCTGCTGCTGCTGCTGCTGCTGCAATTTCTCATTTGCTTCTGCCATATCCTCCACTTCATCCTGCTGCTGCCTCTGCTGTTGCCGCTCCGCCCGCTGCAACTGCAGCGCCTCTTGTTGCTGCAGGTGCATTTGTTCCCGAGCGCGCTGCTGCTCATCGTTCTGCTCCAAATCAGCCCGCTCTTGACAATTACGCTGCTGCCATTCATTCAATCCTTCTGTGCCTGCCGATTTTTTCTCTGTGCTCTGCGGGTCACATGACGCGTTCGTGTTGTCGGAGCTAGAAGCGGCACCTGAGTCGCCCGCTCGCGCTGCCCTATGCCCCACAGCAGTGGCCTCCTCGCAGCCTGCGTCCGATGCGGCAGCAACAACAGAGGTCACCAATCCTAGGACGGACGCTCCTATCGCAAAGCCCTGACCCTCGTCCACCTCGCTTGGCGCGCGATCTGACATCGATGACTTCCGCTGGGCAAACGTGTTGCAACTGTTCACATTGTAAAGACCATGCCAGTACCGTATTGTTCTGCAGCACCATGTGCATGGCGCGGAGTTGCAACGTACCGGTAAACCTGACTCAACAACAGGTGGGTGGGGGGGGGGCCGCGCAGAGGGCCAAGCTACATCATCGGCATCCCTGTGTCACCGGTGCATCGACACCGTGCCCCAAAGGCATATTTCCTGCCTCACAAGCCCGTTCCTGGTGAGTGTCACGGTTACATCAGTTCCATAGCGTCATGCAAGCCAGCGACCGTTGCTTATCTTCCTATGCGCCCAGCACGCTCAGGGCCGCCTCGCCCCGGCGGCATCTAGTTGCCTTTCTTTGCGGGCGTCACGCCCGCGCGCTCCTGCTGCAGCCGCGCGTCCGCAAGCGCGCCGAGCGCCTTGTACCCTACCGCCGCCGTGACCGCCCCCAGGCCCAGCGCGGGGGGCAGGGTCTGGGCCAGGTTGAGCCGTGTCCAGAACAGCCAGTAGAGGACGAGGATGGACGCAATGCCGCCGTGGAACAGCAGCGCCCACAGCGACCCCGCGCCCGTAGGGAAGTTCTGCAGGCCCAGGCCGCCCGTGGCCAGCAGGAACAGCAACAGCAGCGCCAGCGGCGCGAGCGCGAGCGCGGTGAACACGAGGGAGACGGCCGCGGCGGGGCGCTTGTCCGGTTGGCGCTGCAGGGGGGGCGGGGGGCGCGGGCAGGGGACGGTGGGGCCAGGTTATCGGGCGCGATTTCAGGGGTGAGCATTTGGCCAGGGGTCCCATTTGCAAGGCACGGATACCCTTGGCAGCATGTTATGCAGGCGCCTGGGTCGAGCGCGTCCTTGGCACAGGCCCTAGCTGGGCCACTCACGAATATGTGGGCGATGTTGGGCAGCACGTTGCTGATGGGCTGCACCAGCGCGGTGCGGTACACAGGGCTGGGTTGCAGCCCCGCCTCCGCCGCCGGCAGCTTGACCGTGCCCAGCTCCCAGCGCACGCCCTTGGGCGCGGCCGGGTCGCCCAGCAGCAGCGTCACGGACAGCTTGCCGCCCTGCGGGGCGACAAGGATAGAGAGCGGCAACAATCAGCGGTGGGCAATCATGGCGAGCCAGTTTCCAAGCCATCGCGGCACAGCCCCGCTCTCTTCAGGCTGATTATGGCGTGATCAAAGCCCGCACGCACGGCCCCGTGCCCGACCCCCAGCGCCCAGCCCCGCCACCAGCAGGCGCCCCCACACGAGCTCCCCCAGCGGCCGGAAACACACCAGCGAGCCCAGCTGCTTCTCCACGAGCGCCTGCGACAGGCTGACGACGTGCGCCCCATCCTTCCGGGCCTTGGCCACCGCATAGGCGGAGAGCCCCTTATGGGCCTTGGGCTGCAGCAACAGCATCGCCTGCTGGGGCTTCGACGCGGCCCCATCCGCCTGGGGCGTGAACGTCACCTGCGCCGTGGCGCGTGGTGCGGCGGTGCGGCGGTGCGGCGGCGGCTGGGCTGAGCTGCTCTCCTCCGCCGCACTCTCCCAACGCGCTGGGCTGCATTCGACATGCGCGTGCGTTGGGCACCGCGGACGCTAGCTGCTGCATCGCCCCCGATGCGAAGCGATCTGCCCATAAAAGCTACAGGCTCCATTGCAACGCCCCCCTGTTGCTGTGCAGCTGGAACATCGACGCCCTGCATGCTGCAGACAGATACAAGCCAGCCTCGCCGGGGGCCGACGACCCCATTTCCATGGATGGCTCAGCTGCGCCCACTGCCCCCGACCCTCCCGCGGCCCCGTTGGCACCTCAATAGAAGCGCCGGCCTCCAGGGAGACGCCGTCCAGCAGCGCTTGGCCATAGTCGGCCGCCTTGCGCGACAGCCGCTTGCCGCTGGCAGCGATCACCTCAGCCTCTGCAGCGCCGACTGACAGCACCACTGCTGTCGTCGCCTTTGCTTTCTTTGGCTGGGCAGGCCTGCGGGGGCGGATGCCGCACGCATGACACGAGCCGCAGCAGTTGAATGCTGCCGCGAATGGCTGAGTACGGAGGGTAACGACGCAAGGCTTGCACCAGGCAGAGCATCAACTGCAAACCGCGCTTACGTCGGGGGCTCCTCTGCTGCCGCAGCGGGGTCCGGAATCGAGTTGGCGTCACCTGCCACATCTTCCTGTGCCTGTGCGTTGCGAGAGCAGAGGAGAAGTGATGATAAGCCAGATCAAGGCAAGGAGGATACCGATCACCTCAGGGCTGCCCGTTGATCGCTACTCACTATGATGCACAAGATACTGGTGGCCAGGAGGCACAGCAGCAACCAGTGCTGCGCCCTCATGGCTCGATCACGATGTTTGTACAATGCAGATCACTTCTGAGACCGGCTCGCACAATGGGGTTGGTCGGACGACAGACAATTCCAGATTATTAGCCAGTTGGCTGGGCCCTGGTGATGCACCTGCCCAACACGCACTCTCAATGGATATTGAAGCGGCGGCCCCGTCAGCAGCCAAGGATCGCACGCAGAATGGTGTCCTTGATTGTAGTACACCGCTATAATGTTTTGGTAGGGGGATTGTTGTACGTGGGCGCTGCCCTCCCGCCACAACAGCAGCGTGTTGCAAAGGCAGTTGAGGGCGCGAACGACGAAGTCTCCTGACTACGGCAGGGTGAGGCAGCACAGCTACCTGAATCAAGAATAGCGGGTCGTTCAGCAGCTGGAGTGCTCGGCTCTTCTCTTACGCTCCGAACACGGCAATCCGCATGGAGCAGTGGAACGAATTTATTGACGAGCGTGCCAGCCCTCGAAAGAGGTCCGAGGCGAGTGCAGGACTATTAGGCCTTGCGGGAGCATGCGCCGCTCTCTGGGCCGTCGTCCTGGTGTGCTGCGATACTGCGGTCAACCCGGCGCTCGTTGGCGGGGCCCCGGTCTCCGCAGCGGCCATGGTTGATGTCATGGTTACTGCTGTGGAAGCCGATTGCTCAATGGCGCGCGTTGGCGTGACGGTCAGGGTGGTGCCGAGCGTGACGGCCGCGCTGCCAGCGGTGCAGCCGCAGCAGAGCCGCCCGCCTGCCACACTGCGGCTGCGGCTCAGCGGCGGCGTGTCGCACGACCTGCCATGGCCGCCCGGCCCGAACGGCTCTGGCGCGGCAGCGTTCGAGGTCACCACGTCGCTGGCCGCGGTGGCGGGGCAGAGGCTCAAGCCGTTTGACGCCTACACCCTGGCGCTCTCGAGTGCAGCGGCTGTCCTGGAAACCTGCCACCAACCAGAGGGCAGCAGTGGCGGCACCGGCATCGGCAGTGACAGCAGCAGTGACAGTGACGGCGACAGCAACAGCAACAGCAACAGCGGCAGCAACGGCGACGACGGCGGTGGCGCCAACAGCACCGATGCCGCTCGGCACCACCCCGCCTGCACGAGCGTCCAGCTCCCAGTGCACATCGCGTTCGTCGGCAGCACCGCGCGCGGCTTCCGCATCACGACGCTGCCTGCGCTGCCCAGCGGCGCCGCCGCCACGGGCTCCGCGGGCGACCTGCTGGTCTCACGCGAGACCAGTCAGCGCACGCTGCGCCTGATGGCCCTGATAATTCAATGGGCTTTTGCAGGGTACGCTCTTGCGTGGGCCACCGGCGCGCTCATGAGCCAGTGGGTGATGCGTATCGCCTTTGCTCGGGTGCACTCCTTGCTGTGAACCGCAAGCCGCGTCGCCCTCTGACCAGCGCAGCGGTTGCCGGCAGTACGGCTGAGTCGCTTTCATTGCACTTACTTTTTTTCCAGCTTGTAGCGAGCTTTACTCTTTGGGTTTCTGGCGCATCGCTGCCCCTGATAGGAACAGCGCAGCAGCTTGCCACTGTGACTCATTTGTCACCATCCTTGGCCATGCTGCAAACCTGGCCTGGTCACACAGGCGGCCGGCCGCATGCCGCGTCGCTGGCCGCCGCACGACCTGACTCATCACACGCGCAGGGCCCTTAGCTTAGTTCCGTCCCCTGGGCTTATCGCGCTCACGCGTCGCCCACGCGTGGCGTGCCCAGCCTCAACAAGAGTAGCATCACTGTGGCCGCCAACCTGACAAGCGCATACATGGGGTGGGCGCCCCATACACTTCCTGCCATCACAGGCAGCGACCACCATGTCACCTGTTGCTGCGCACCGCACGACAGCACTTGCCCACTCACGGCCGCGCGTTTGACTGTGCAGGGCACGCAGTGCGTGTGTGGGCGGCACACCAGCTCCAGAGTGCCGCATCAGACTCCAATCATCCCCTTCTCAAAGTCACAACACGCTACATACACAGTGCTAGCCTTGGCGGGGGCCTATCAAACCTTTTATTCGACATGCCACAGGTTGCGTGGCATTGACACTGCTTCGTTCAACGCTGTCGCACCGGTCTGCCGCAACCCAGCGACGCCTCAACGGACGGACGTGTCGCACGCACACAGCTCTTCACTTACGACGCCTGCACCCAGGACTGTAGCAGTGCGCCAGAAGTGGCGGTTGGCAGGATGCTCGTGCCACGGCCGCCTGTATCACAAGGTCAATTGCGTCCCAACTCCATGAGCTTAATACAACTGCGCCGCAGTACCGCGCACAGTTGCCTGCGGTGCAGCTCAGCCGCTTTGAACCCTGATTACATAAGACTAGTGTAACCCACCACGCGGGAAGCTGCCCCAGGATTAAGCAGTTTTTGTTGCTGTGATGCGCAGAGAGGCGCAGGGGCTCAGCACTAAAACAGCAGAAGGCCAGCCAGCATAATGCAGTGGAGGCGTATTGGCAGCAAGGAATTATGAAAGAAGAGGGATTGCTGCAAATCAACAGGCAAAGCCATCAATCCACCAATAAATGGGTTAAGTAACCAGCGCAAGAACATGGAACTTGACACGGGCTGCATCGCCCTCCTCTTGACAGCACTGCTCATGCCTGAAATGGGTCGGAACGGGCGGTGACTGAATGACACCGTGCGCCAGGCTCTCGTGCAGTGTAAACAGCCCTGTGGCTGTTTTGGCATGCGCAGGGGTGGGCGGCGTGTGAGGCGGGTGCCTGCAGGGAGGCAATAACCCCCCCAGGCCGGCCGCGAGTGCACGCGCTCGACACCACTGCGGCGCGCCATAGGGTTGACGGCGGGACGCATGGACAGGGCGACCGGGCCCGCAACTGTTTGGCAGCCGACCCAGATTATGACTGATAACACAAGTGAGTAGCTGGGGTTGCCGGAACGAGGGCTGTGAGGGGTTTGATTTGCCTGTCTTGGAGTGGCCGTTGGAGGCGTGAGGGCTCTGCCTGCCGCTCCGTTCGAGTGGTGGGCCTGTGGCCGTCTCGAAGATAAGACGTCACAGCACGGCCTGCCCCTTTTGTGTGCGTGCAAGCAGCCCATGTGCTAGAGCTTTCAACGCAAGCGCCCGGCCAGCCCCTGCGCGTCACGCCGCATCGCCTGCGGCGCTCGCGCTATCCGCGGGAGCGGCGCCCGCGGACGCGGCGGCGGCGGCGGCCGCCGCCAGCGCGGCCTCCATCCTGGAAGTTGCGAGGAAGCTGGGCGCCACGTAGGTGAACCCCTCGAAGGCGCCGGCGTGCGCGGGGTTGCAGGGGGAGCCGCAGGGGCTGTCCACGGGCCGCTGCTCCGTCCACACCTGGGCAGGCACGCAAAGAAGGAGAAGAGAAGAGGAAGACTCGGCATATAAAAGCAGCGCCTCTTGGCCAGCCGCGGCAGGCGCCTGTTTTGACCATTACAGCTGCCACATCTCCCCCCCCCCCCACCGCATTGCCAACATTCCCTGAGCCCGCGAGACTCCAGCAGCCCTGGCCTCCGCCAGGCCAAGCTGCCGCGCCGCACTTCTCCTCCGCCCGCCATCTCGCCCACTCCACCCCCACTATCCCCCCCCCCTGGGTTCCCGACAACAGCAGTGGCGCCTTCAATCAAACGGTGGCCGGTTCCAAAACGGACTGCACGTTTCAGAGCAGGCGCAGTGCCCATCAACCCCCACCTGAAGCCAGCACTCAACCCAGCCCGCCACATCACCACAGGAGGCAGGGCCCCGCCCACCTTGTCAAAGTTCTCAACCGACAACGAATGCGCCACTGGTGGCTTGTAGGGCGACGGCAAGCGGCGCTCCTCCAGCGCCTGCCAGCTGATGCCCTGAGGTAGGTGTGTGTGTGTGTGTTTGTGTGTT
>NW_014012288.1:15169-15744 GCF_000611645.1 Monoraphidium neglectum
TGTTGGGGCAAAGTGGGGAGGCAGGCGGTGTTTGGCAATCCTGGGGACGCCACTTGGACCCAAGGGGGGTGGGGGCCGAGAGCTGCCGGCGCGCCTCGGCTGCGCTTTGCGCACTCGCCGTTGCCGCCGCCGCGGGGGCCAGCGGGGCAGTCCCGGAGGCCGCCGCAGCCGTCGGGGAGCGCTGCGCCCCGGCCCCCAGCGCCACAAGAGCAACGCATGTCAACGCGTGAATAAATCGGCTCGAGGCAGGAAGGGCCCCGCCACAAGTGCGCGCAAGCTGGGCTCAGCGCCCGTGCGAACGCGCGCGCGCGCGCGCGCCTTGAAGAAGGCGTGTGCGCGTATCGCAGCGCTGCCGTCGGGCCCCGCGCCGAGGCGGCGCTGGGGGTCCCGCGTGAGGAGGCCCTTGAGCAGCGCCAGCGCCGCGGGTGACAGGAACTTGGGCCACTTGACCTTGGCGGTGGTGATCTGCTGCTGCAGCACCTGCCGGCTCTTGGCCCTGAACGGCGGCACGCCGGCCAGCATCTTGGGCGCGAGGGGGTATGCAGATTGTGTGTGTGTATGTGTGTGTGTGAGAG
>NW_014012287.1:0-5288 GCF_000611645.1 Monoraphidium neglectum
GTGTGTGTGTGTGTGTTTGTGTGTTGTGTGTTTGTGTGTGTGTGTGTGTGCGTGCGTGCGTGCGTGCGTGCGTGCGTGCGTGCGTGCGTGCGCGTGCACGTGCGCGTGCGTGTGCGTGTGCGTGCGTGCATGTGTGTGTGTGTGTGTGTGTGTGTGTGTATGTGTGTGTGTGCGCGCGTGTATTCGGGGGGGGGGGTGCATACGTGCCTTGGTGTGCATGACAATATGGTTCTGGCACAGAGGGTGGGGCCTGCGCCGCGGTGTCGCTTCCACCCGGCACAACCAGGGCGGCTGCCCCGCACCAACAGGGCGGCTGGGTGCGGCCTGCCGGGCCCACTCCCTACCCCTGCACCCGCCCCTCCCTGCCCCCGCCAGGCGGACTGCCTGCCGTGGGACGACTGGGTCTTTGGCAGCAAGGCGGCGCAGGCCGCTGAGCTGGCGTCCTGGCTGTGGTGGCTCAGCACCGCGCCGGACGGGGGCGGCATTGTCACTGAGAACCAGCGCGCCTGGGGGGGCCACTGACGGCAGCCCTAGGGGGCTGGGCAGGGTGGAACACCCTCTTGCCCTGGGGGTGGGGGAGCCTCGGCGTCATGTCACCCAGGGGCTCATCCAGGAATGATACCCTCAGGGCATGATGTTTGGAGGGGTGGTGAAGGTGAGATAAGGGCGGCCGGAACGGGGTTTTTCCCCTCGGCGCCGCGGCTGGCGGCGTCAACCCACGTGTCTCGTCCGCGCGGCGTGGCGGCGGGCCTGGCGGCAGCTGCCGTGCGCTGGCCGTCCGCTGTCTTTGCCGAGGCGGGGCTGGTGCGCCGGCTGGAGCGTGCAAACGGGGCAGCCAGCCCGGCACGGCAGGGGTCATCTTGGGACACTCTTTTCCCGCAGCGTGCTCTCCTTGTAGATTACATTTGTCACCATGGCGGGCGCATATGATCAAGTGCAATTCACCGCCTCCCGCGGGCGTGCTGGAGCCCCTGCTGTAGTCTGCAGCGGTGCTGCAGCGGCCCATGCCCCTGCACGTTTTGTCCAAGCACGCCAATACGTGTGCCGCGTCCGATGTCAAAGCATGGCAAACCACTGGGCAGCTTGGCCCTTGTCGTCGACCCCTTGGCCCAAGGGTGGCACGCACATGCATGCCCAGCCACAACAGCCTTGCCTCCTAAGGGCCCACAGCCAGGCAGTGTACTGAATTGGTAACCTCAGAACATGAAGCCACATTTGGTGAGCACTCTGATCAAGTCCATCGGGCGGCGGTCCGCAGCGCACGGCCGCCATGTGCGGGTCGAACCTCCAAAATGCTGATGGTGCTTTGGTAGTTACAGATATGTAGAGCCAAAGGGCAATACAAACAAAGTGTCTTGTCAATGACAGCCATACACACCAGAAAGAGAGGGGGTGGCTGCCATCACATCTGCGTTGACTCATGCACCCTGCATAGTTTGCGCCTGCCCGCATGCGGGAAGCAAGCCCTTGTCTGACGTGCCCCCGCGCTGCTGACTGCCACCAGCCAGGAGGGCAGACGGCCTAGTACTCGCACCAGTCGCCACCCCCAACTGAGTCAAATTCCCAGCCGCCGTCGTAATCGAAATCCCCACAGTAGTCATATGCCAGATCGCAACCGCCGTCGTCATAACCGCCCTCGTACTCGACAGCGCCGTCATCGGCCCAGTCCTGCTGCCAACCCTCGTCCCCGAACACCGCCTCCTCGGACCCCTCCTGCTCATACGCGCCGCTCGCCTGGAGCGCCTCTGCCGCCGCCGGGCGCCAGTCACCATTGTCAAAGGCTCCACCTGCCAGCGCCTGCACCGGTGCGGGCGCCTCCGCCGCCGCCGCCACCGCCGCCGCCGCGACCACCGCCGCCTCTGCCGCCGCGCATGCTGCTGCCGTGGGACCCGCGGCCTTGGGCCATGATGGTGAGGGCGGCGACACGGGTGCAGCCGCTGGCGCCGGCGCCGGCGCCGGCACCGGCTGAGCCCCAGCGTGCGGGTCGCGCCCCGGCAGCAGCACACCGCCAACGGCCTCGTCCAGCAGCACCGCCATGCAGCGCTGACACAGCTTGCCGCAGGGGTGCTCGCCGCAGCCCCAGTGGGACAGCCCCTCCAGCGCACCGAGCGGGGAGCCGGCGACCCTCACGCGCTCAGCGGCCGCCGTGAAGTAGAACTCCCGGTTGGCGGCGGCGCCAAACATTGCTGGGCGCCCAAAGGCACGCCGGGGGCCTGAGTGTGCGCCAGGGACCTCACCGCAGAAGGCACATGTTGCCCTGTGGAGTGCGCGCACCTGAGATCGCAGCGAGTGCAGTGTGGGAATGTGTTTGTTGCTTCCTTGTGGTGGTTGAATGCAAGCAATTTGAACCAGACAGGTCAGCCGTGACGTGTTGCAGATCTCAACTGGGGGGGGGGGCGCATGCACGCTCTATGGGGCTCCTGGGCGAGCCCCCCCCCCTTCCCCCCGACCCTGAACAGCGCATCCACCTCGCTCATGTGCATCATGGCTGACGCGTCGCCGTAGAAGAAGAACGCCTGGTCTGGGGGTGTGGAGGGCGTTTGGGAAAGTTCTATCAGTTGAAGGTGGCGGGGGTCGTGAACGTTCACAAGGATAGGGTAGGTTGCTGGTTTTGCTTGGGTGTGGCGCCTGCAGGAATATGCACGCTGCAGGATAGGAAGCATGCAGCATGCTTCCTGTGGACCCGCACGCAGCCGCGCACGAGCTAGTGCCCTGCTCGTCATCAAACTCACTGGTGACGACCTGGCGGTGGTTGAACTCCTGCAGCGCCTCCGCCACGCGCTCCACACACACGCGCTCGTGAGGCACTGCCGCGCAGCGCGCAGCGCGCGCCTTGCTGCGCATCACGGCGTTGTTGACGGCCTCATACGTTAAGCCACCTGCCCCGACGGGGTCGGTTCCCTGGTAGATGTCGGCCGCGTCGAAGGCCGCCCACCCGGACTCGCCCTCAACGCGGTCGGCCCCCATCCACGCCCAGCGCGCGCCCTCCTGCGGCGCCGCGACAACGCCCCACGCCGCCTCCAGGGTTGCCAGGTGGTGGTGCACCAGGGGGCCACTGGACAGGACCGCCTGGTAGTCCACGCGCGCCCCCACCCAGTCGGGGCGGACTTGGGCGCTGCTGTCGCCGCCGTGATGATGGTCGTGCCGGGCCTGCTGAGCCCCCTGCTGGGCGGCGGACGGCTGCGCTGCCGCACACTGAGTAGTGGTCTGTTGAGCGGCCTCTTGCCCCCACTGGGTGTGCTGGTTGGCCGCGCGTTGAACGGCAGCCTGGTGAGCGGCCGCCTGCTGGACCGCGTGCGCCTGCTGTGCCTGCTGTGCCTGCTGCGCAACAGCCTGCTGCTGGGCCGCGTGCTGGGCCTGCTGCATCCACTGCGCCTCCTGCACGCGCTGCTGCTGCTGCTGCTGCTGCTGCTGCTGCTGCTGCTGCTGCTGGGCGAGCCGCGCCTCCTGCTCCTGCGCCGCCTGCCGAGCGGCGCTCTGCTCTTGCCAAAGACGCTGTGCGCCCGCCATCGCCACCATCCGCTGCCGGCTGCCTGCAGGGGCGGCCAGCAGGTAGGTCTGGAGGTACTGGAACGTGGCCGCTGCGCGCCTGTTGGCGTCCGCCACAGCCGGGCTGGGCCCGGGCTCGGCACGAGCCAGGGCGCCCGGCACCGGCGCCTCGGGGCCGTGTGCCGGGTGGGTGCAGTGCCAGGCCCTGTGGGTGGCCGATTGGTGGTGGTGCCACTGGGCCGGCTGCGAGTTCATGGTGACGGCGGGCAGGCCCAGGAGCTGCTCGCTGGAGAAGGCGGGGTGGGTGACGGCGGCGTGGTAGGCGGTGGCGTGGGGGCCGGCACCTGTGTAGTGGCATGGAGCCAAGCGGGTGCGTGTGCAGTGGGGGAGGGGGGTATGGGCCAAGGGGTGAGGGTGCCACCGTGGCAGGGTATACGTCAGTTTCGCATGTGGCTGTCGAATGGGCCACTGCGCACTTGCACAGCATGTGTAGATGCAGCTTTGCAAACAAGCACTCGAGGCCCGTCACGAAGTGATTGCTCAAGTGACCAGCAACCAATGCTGTTCAGCTAATCACGGCAGCTAGCAGCCGAAAATGCTGTTCTGTACCCGCGACCTCCCACAAGCCGCACCTGTGCTGAGGGGCTCCTCTTTGACCAAGATGGGGGCCATGCTGCCAGTGCGCTGGCGCCGGTCTGCAGATGCGTCAGCCCAGCCGGGCGTGTTGCAGCTGAGCTGTGCGTCACTGGCTGTGCGCTTCATCCTTGAAGCGTGATGATGTTGACAGGGTCACGTTTGAATAGTGACGAGGGACCCTAGGGGCGCGTTGGCCACCGCAGTGTCGATGAGTCGAGTCCTGAAATGTTGGAACGAAGAAGCCGTCGTGACTGACAATTGAAAAGCAGGAACATTATTTACGCTTCGTGGTTGTGGAATGCGACAGGTCAGCTCGGCCACTCCGTCGAGACCCAACATTTTTGCATCCGCAAATGAGCAAAACCGGGTACGTACGTCTGCAAAGTTTCGCAACCGGCCGTTACAGACCCCCGCTCGCTCTACAACGTGTAGATGTGAGTTTTGACGCATACGTTGCGCGAAGGCGTGGGAGCTCGTGGTGTTGCAGCCGACATTGCGCAAGGTGCCGATGCCGCGCGTGCACGCGCCACGGTTCACTTGGCATCTCTTTACAATTTAGCATACTTACCCTCTGAGGTTACTGTGTGAGCTTACTCCATCCCAAACCACCTGGAGCTTGGGGACGTAGTCAGGCTGCCATTTTGTGTGCCTTGCTGCCCACCCGCATTTCCTGACATGGTGCCGACTGGACGCGCTGCACGCAGGGACGGCTTCGTGCGCCCAACCCCTCTGTTGCGGCATCGGGCCTGATTGACCTGGTTGCCTGGGTTGCCCAGCCCGCGACGCGGCTGTCACAACGCCCCGAAGCCACTTGAGGACGAGGGCGCAGCTGGCAGCTCGTGCCCTGCAATATGTGTGAGCACATACCGATACGCCCTGCTTTGCGAAAAAAAAGACAGCGTTGGGCAGCTGCCTGCTTCAGCCGCCCGCGATAAGTTTGCTACCATGCACTGTTTGTCCTCTGCCCAGGCGCGCAGCAAGACAGGGCGTTGCGCGGTTGATTACAAAGTGCGGGACGCCATGCCCAGCGTTCAGCCGCTCTTGGCCGCCTTGGCCGCCTTGTCGCCCTTGGTGACAAAGATCTCCTTGAGGCGCGCGCTCTTGCCCGTGAGCTCGCGCAGGTAGTAGAGCTTGGCCCTGGGGGAAGGGGGGGGACGTGACAG
>NW_014012287.1:5915-12182 GCF_000611645.1 Monoraphidium neglectum
GTGACAGGGTGTGTGGGTGGGTAAGGGAACGGCGACGCCCACAGACTGCGCCCTCTGCCACATCATGTGAGTGCGACGGGCAGAGGCCGACACCGCTGCTGTTCCACAGCTCAAGTGGCGCCCACTGGCCGGTGGCACGTCTTTGGTGTTGCTGTTTGACCAGGCACCAGAAGCACAAAGCTACACCTCTTATGTGTCTGCTCATTCTGCTGATGCAGGCGCGCATGCGGCACTGCGTTGCCAGCAGGACCCTCCCAAACTCCCCCAGTTGAGCACCCCCATGTGCTGAGCCACACCTGCGGACTTTGCCGCGGCGCACAATCTCCACGGAGGACAGCACCGGGGAGTGCAGCATGATGCTCAGCTCAACACCCACGCCCTGCAGGCAACGGGTGGCGTGGTGTAATGCGAGAGGGTAACTGCGTGGCGCACTTTTTCCCATCCCTTGATGCCACCATGCACAACCAATGGGCAGCCTGGAGTCTTGGAGCCAGTGTCGCGTGTGTGATGCCGTCAATCTGGGATTTGTCCAGTTCAAAACCATCTCCACTCACACGAAAGCACTGCCGACATTTCAGGTAAACGCAAAGCGCAGCAGGCCGCAACGCAACAAGCGCTTTGCTTCAAAGCACAGCGTCGAGCTGCCCCTGTGCCGTCCAGGTGTGCCCTCGCTCCTCCCCCGTTCCTTGGCGCACCTGGAAGATGCGCCGCACCACAAAGGTCTTGGTGCTGCCGCTGCCCGCCATGGCGATGACGGTGCCATCCACCCGCTGCACGCGAGAGCTCTTGGCCTCCTGGACCTGTGGGTGCCGACAAAGGTGCACCAGGGGTGAGAACGGTCAGTCACTGAGGTCCCGCACCCTTCCACGCGCCGGCGCAGGGTGTCGATCACCTCGGCTCCGCCACACGCGCCGCGCGCGCTGACCCTGCTGCTCAGCAGGCTCTCCTGCACCCGGGCTCCCTGCCACTCCATGCGAAGCACTGCATTGTGGCATTCGTGAGCGGTTTACACACACGCATGCGCAGCCGCATGCAGCTGCACGCACCTATCTACCCACATGCTGACGCACGAAGACGCACTGACTCAGGACGACTCACAAAACACACAGAAACACAGGCACGCAATAACAAAACACATCTGCATACACGCACATGTACATGCACGCACATGTCATACGCGCGCGCTCACAAATGCATACACATACACACGCACGCATGCGTGCACTCGCACACATCAACACAGGCGCACCAGGAGGCCGATCCGCACGCTGTCGCCAATCTGCACATCCGGCAGGTCCTTCTTCGCCTGCTTCGCCTTCAGCTCATCAACCTGAAGAGCGGGAAGCATGACGAATAGGGCCAGCCGTGGCGTCGGCATGGCAAAACTCCCCAGGCGGCGGCACCAGCCATGCAGACTTGAAGCGGCGCCGTGGCGCTCGTGCGCCCCGGCCTCATTGAGGGCCGTCAGCCAGCCAGGGGCCTCAAACAATAAGCTCGTATCGCCAACAGGACGGACAGAACGGTCGGTCCATCGTCGGCATTGCTGGGCTATTTGCGCCTCCACCCCACCCACCAGGGGCGCCAGGCCGCGGACGCTAGCCTCGATGCGAGGCTGCACCCTGCTCTGTCTGCTGGCCACAACGGGCCGCTGCTGCGTGAAGAAGCGCTGCGCGAGCATGTCTGCTGCGGTGCAGCTGTGTTTTGCTGCGACGCACTGCGACAACCTCGCCGTATCGAATATAAAACGCAAATATACTGAAGCAATGGTACGCCCGCAATGGGCTGCATTGCACCCGCGACACTTGCGGCAGACCGATCGAATGCGCACCGCCGCAGCCTGCGGCCACCCAGCAGCCACACGCCGCTGCCTTTGGATGTGCAACCTCGATGTCAACACAAATTTGGCAACATCATTGAATTCTTTCACAATCACTAGTTCTGTTGACAGCCTCATACCCCTTGTACCGCGCTCCTCAGGCCGGGCCACACGCGCGCCTGCAAATCGCCCTGGACGACCTAGCAACATCCTTGCGATGGGCCTCCTCCCCTTCTGAGCAATACTCCCTTCAGGGTACTGCTGCCGCTGGTGCTGGTGCTGTTGCTGGTGCTGGTGCTCATATTGCTGCATTCACTTTTCCCGAGCCTGCTGCTGTTGTGTGCTGATGCTGCTGGTACAGATGAATGATTGCTGGGGAGAAAATTCGCCAGCGGCAGCTCAAAACCTGCCCCACAGGGACAGCACCTGCGGGTTTTTCAGAAGGCAAAATCCTCTGTCAAGCACCAAGCAACAATGCGCTATCGACCACGGCACTCAGGACGCGTGCTGAGGAACGTGCAGGCACAAGCACCATGACTACCTCGGTCACTATGGCCAGAAGCCGCGCCCAGGCGTGTGCTACGGACGGCGCAACGCACAAATCTTTCACAGAGCACGAAGAGTGGAAAGCGCGCTCTGTGTGAAAAGGATGATGCACTCAAGCAGGTGACAGGTGGCGGTGCTTCTCGTGCAGCTTCTCAGCGTCCGTGTCAGCTAGCTGCAGGTGTCGCCAGCTGGTCATGGTGCCCTTATGCCTGGGGTCTGGGTGGTGAGGGTCGTTGATGGGTAGTTCAGAACGCGAGCTAATGGTCACGGACGGTTCTCATTTTCCAACAACCCACCTGCACAGCGCCCGGCGCCCCCCCTCCCCCGCCCCCACGCACAAGCGCCGTGCACCATAGGCACCAGGCACAGAATCTCTCTAAACTCTCTCTCACAAACGCCTCGCAACTCCAGCTCCTCACCCAGCGTCTGCACCGCGTCTGCCGCCTCTGACAGCACTTCAAGGCCTCGGCTCCCTGGCGCTCGCTCCTCAGCTTTTTGAAGGGGGGGCAAGTGTCGCGAGGGGATGTGACGCATAATGTGAGCAAGCCGGGGAGGGGGCAGAAACTGTGGCGGAGCGGGGACTTGGTGCTTCAGCGGGGTTGACAGGAGCCCGCAGGGACGAGACACAAGCAGCACGGGCGGGTCAAGACTGAAATAGGCGCACGATGGGTTTGCATTTTGTCCCTCTCCCTAGTTCTTGCCATCCCCTCAGCTGCACGCGCTCCCACGTGTGCTAAGCATCAACATTTTCAGCAAAATTGCCCTACCCGGTGTTTGTGGGACCCGCCTTGGTCTCCAAGTCCTGCTTTGGTGGCGTGGGGTCCCGATTGTCCATGGACACCACATGCATAAGATGTGTGACACGCCTGCCCCCAAAGCTTTCATCACTTCAACTGTATGCTTGCGTGCCCTGTGTGCGGCAGGCCATCTGAAATTCTCCCCCACGTATACTGCCTCCTCGTGTGAAAAAGCATGAACCCGGACCCTTGACCAAGCGGCTGGCTGGGTTCACAAAGAGCAAACAGACGAAAATCAGGTGGCTGCGATTGTTGCTTGACTCTGTGCCATGTGCAGTCAGTGTAGAAACGCCGCAACAAAGGAGACCTGCACACCGTAGCTCGACAATTGTTGGCTTGAAAAAGGGGGGGGCAAGGGGCGTGTTGCGATGGTGTGCTGCAATGCACACGCGGCGTACTCGCAATGTCAGGACAGGCTGGTGGTGCGTAATTAAAAGTGTGCCACAGAGGCAGCATGCGTGCGATGTGTTGGGCGGCGGTGTGTGGTTGTGGGCAGATGGAAAGTGCGGTGTCGGCTGTGGCCTGGTCGGTAGAGGCCACATGGCCGCTTTGCATCTATCCTGGTGGCCAGATGCCGAGTGCCGCCCTTGTCAAGTGCCCATGGCGGCCCCAAAACGGTGGAGAGTTTGCGGCATGACAATGACGTCCATCACATCGCCTTGACGGTGCCCTTGCGGGTGGCACGACGCATGGCGTCGCGGCCAGTCGTTGATTTCGGCAGTGGAATTTGACGGGGCGCACCCCCTCTGCGCCGCACTTCCGCGTCCAAATCATGCTCTGCACTGCGTGAGGGGCATTAAAGTGCTCACCGGCACTAAGATCTTACAAGATGCAACAGCTTACAGGGCCGAACGCGGCCCAGAGGGCTGGCAGGAGCGCCGGGGCCTCCCAGGTGCGCGTCGTGGGAAGGACTCTGTGTGGAGAAGGAGGACTGTAGAAAGTTCACGGTTTTGCTCGATCCTGGAACTCACGAGAGACCCGCCGTGCTCTCCTTCCGTCACGCGCAGGTCCCCAGGGCAGCGGGTGTGCAGTGCAGCAGGCCCGTGAGCAGGAGGGCCCGCCAGGTGCGTGTCGTGCGTACGGGCTCTCCAGGACCCTGTGATACTTGCTGCAGCTCGCGCTAACGGCCCTGTGTCGCGCGCAGGTGATCTGCAATGTGGCGACCGGGCCGAAGCCCGGAACTGCGGGGGCCCCCAAGGCCGTCCAGATTAACATGCTGGACGAGGGATTCAACGGTGGGTCCGTCGATGCCCGAATGGGCTGCAGCGTTACAGGGGAGGGGCGTCTCGGAAGGGGAGATGCGCTTACTCTTGTCGCTGCTGCTTGCGCTGCCGTAGCCCTTGATGGCTTCGATCCCGCCCTTTGCAAGTAGACTAGCTAGGCAATCAGCCAGAGATGCGAGCTCACATGACAGCTGCTCGCAGCTAGCGACGCTGAGCCTCCACGGGCGTTGCTCCTGCTGCACCGCAGCGGGCGGCAACAAGGGTCTGTTCACCAGCACCAACCCCGAGCTGCGCCGCGTGGTGCCTGACAACGTGGCGGGCCGCGTGAAGGTGAAGGTGGTGTACACGGTGCTGGAGGCGCAGTACCAGTCGGCTCTGTCGGCAGGTGAGCCTGAAGGGCTCCACAAGGGGCGCATGCACCCGAGTGCAGAGAGATGAGGCGCCGTAGGCTGCGCTGCTGGCAGCAGCGTCAGGGCGGCTGGGTGGTGGGCGGCACGCGTCCTTGGCACGCGCACAGAAGCTGTGTGCATGGCCGCACGCATTCAAGCGGCTTGAGCGCCGCTGCGGCGAGAGGCTGGGCCCAGAATGCTGACATGTCGTTGCACCCCTCGTCGCCGCGTGCGCTGCTGCGCCCGCTGTGCAGCCGTGCAGGCGATCAACGCCAAGAACAAGACCGTGTGCTTTGAGATTGTTGGCTACCTGCTGGAGGAGCTGCGCGACCCGGACAACTTTGCGTCCTTCAAGGAGGACCTGGCCAGTGCCAACGTCTTCATCGGGTCCCTCATCTTCATCGAGGAGCTGGCCGAGAAGGTGGGGCCCCAGAGCAAGGAGGGGGGGGGGGCAGAGCGGCTGGCAGTGGGAGAGACTCTGCACGTGTTGGTCAGCAGGGGTCGAGTGTGTCATGCTCGCATGCACCCACGCGGCTGCATTTGTGCCAGCGTCTGTGTGTGTACGCCGCAGGCTCGCAGGGGTATGAGGGAGCTCACTTCACGTCCCCAGCAACTGTTGTCACCATTCGCTGCTGAACGTGCCGCGGTCAGTGGAGAGGGTGCAGCCGTCAGTGGTCCTGAGGCGCAGTAGCGAAGAGCAGCGCAGCAGCTCAATGCCCACAGCCAACATGACCCCTTCTCCCCCCTGCCCGCAACGAACACCCACCCCCAGATCGTGGAGGCCGTGGCCCCCGTGCGCGAGAAGATGGATGCTTGCGTGATCTTCCCCTCGATGCCCGCTGTGATGAAGCTCAACAAGCTGGGCACCTTCAGCATGGCGCAGCTGGGCCAGAGCAAGAGCATGATCGGGGAGTTCATCAAGTGAGGAGGCCGGGGGGCTGCAGCGAAAACTGTGGGCAGGCAGCGCGCGGCTTGTGTTCCTGGGTTCTGATGGAAAGGGAGAGGCGCGCCGACGCTGCAGCCGCGGGCTTGCAAGGCAGTGTTGCTGCTGCAGTTGATGTGCCGCTTGCAGCAGGCTGCGATCGAGTTGCAACCAGGCTGGTTGCGGCGCTGCAGGTTGTGCTTTTTACTGCACACGTGCAGGTGAGCAGCAGTGGCCCCTTGGAAGGGCCTCTACCTTCACAGTCAGCTTTTGCCCCGCTCCGCTTGCCTTCTGCCCACCACCATCGCCTACGCTGCCCCGCCCTCTCCGCCGCCCCCCGCCAGGTCCGCGCGCAAGAACAACGACAACTTTGAGGAGGGCCTCCTCAAGCTGGTGCGCACCCTGCCCAAGGTGCTCAAGTACCTGCCCAGCGACAAGGCCCAGGACGCGCGCAACTTCGTGCAGTCCCTGCAGTACTGGCTGGGCGGCAACAGCGAGAACCTGCAGAACTTCCTGCTGACCATCGCAGGGGAGTACGTGCCGGCCCTGCAGGGCGTGACCTTTGAGGTGGCCG
>NW_014012287.1:12624-16048 GCF_000611645.1 Monoraphidium neglectum
ACCCCGAGCTGTTCCCCGAGGTGGGCATCTGGCACCCCATGGCCACCACCATGTACGAGGACCTCAAGGAGTACCTCAACTGGTGAGGGGGTGATGGGCTTTTGGTGGGGGGTAAGGACGGGGGTTGGAGATCGGTGTGGAGCGGTAGCCTTTTGGGGTGAGCTGGGGTTGGGGGGTCGCATGTGGTTGAGACTGACAGCAGTGCTGTGATATGGTGGGTCGGAGAGGTGGCAGGCGCAAACAGTTGAACATCAGCCTGCAGGCAGAGTTCAGTCAGTGACTGGTGAGCCCAAACGGCCTGGCTGCGCTCAGCGGTTGCTGCAGCCGGCGTCAACCAAGCTGCCTGAGTGCTCACCGTGGCTCTTGTGCCTCGCTGGCCCTTTGTCCCCCTCTCCCCCACAAAGGTACGACACGCGCCGTGACGTGGAGTTTGCCAAGGACGCCCCCATCATCGGCCTCGTGATGCAGCGCTCCCACCTGGTCACCGGCGATGAGGGCCACTACGCCGGCGTGGTGCGCTGCTGGGGTGTGACGGTTTTGAGAGGGTGTGGGGAGCGTGGCGCTAGATGTTGTCAATCGGCTGCATGCCTGAGCAGGCAGCAGAGGAGGCCAGCAGGGCAGTGCAGCCTGCAGACTGCCGCCGGCCTGTTGAGTACGGCCAGCAGGCCAGCCGCGCTCGCATCTGGCGTCTTGCAATAAAGTCCGCTAAGCACTGAGGCGCCCACCACTGAATCCTCCCACCCCACCGTCCTCCCTGCTTTCCTTGCTGAGCAGGTGATGGAGCTGGAGGCGCGTGGTGCCAAGGTGGTGCCCGTATTTGCCGGCGGCCTGGACTTCTCCTCCCCCGTGAAGAAGTTCTTCTACGACCCCCTGGGCAGCGGCAAGGCCTTCGTGGACTGCTGCGTCTCCCTCACGGGTGGGTGGCGAGTGGCCAGCAAGGAAGGCATGCGGGCTTGGGCGAGGCCAAGATGGGGGGTGGGGCTGGGGTGGGGGTGTGTCGCAGATGGCCCCAGCGCCAGTCCCACCGTGATGCAATCATTCACACCTGCTGGTCAATTCCATTTCCCCTGCCCACTCATCATCTCCTCTGATCACCTCCTCACCTACATCCCCTGCCTGCCCCTCTCCCCAACCCCCCAACAACCCCCAGGCTTTGCGCTGGTGGGTGGCCCCGCGCGCCAGGACGCGCCCAAGGCCATCGAGGCCCTCAAGGAGCTCAACGTGCCCTACCTCGTGTCCCTGCCCCTGGTCTTCCAGACCACGGAGGAGTGGCTCGGCAGCGAGCTGGGCGTGCACCCCGTGCAGGTGGCGCTGCAGGTGGCGCTGCCCGAGCTCGACGGCGCCCTGGAGCCCATCGTCTTCGCCGGCCGCGACTCCAACACCGGCAAGAGCCACTCGCTGCCCGACCGCGTCGCGACGCTGTGCATGCGCGCGGTCAACTGGGCGCGGCTCCGCAAGAAGGCCAACGCCGAGAAGAAGCTGGCCATCACGGTGTTCAGCTTCCCCCCGGACAAGGGCAACGTGGGCACGGCCGCGTACCTCAACGTGTTTGGCTCCATCTTCCGCGTGCTCAAGGAGCTGCGCAAGGAGGGCTACAACGTGGGCAGCCTGCCCATGAACGAGACCGAGCTCATCCAGAGCGTGCTGCAGGCCAAGGAGGCCAAGTTCAACTCCAGCGACCTCAACATCGCGTACAGGTGGGGGGACGGGTGGGGGACTCAAGGTGCTGAAGGCAAGCATGCTGCCAAGCTGGCAGGCTTCAGCCAATGTTGGCACACTGTGAATGTAGGCCACTGGAAGGCATCGGGTGGTCCCGCTGCATTTTTGCCGCCACAGAGGCAGTTGCTTGGTTTGGAAAGGAGCTCAGGTGTCACTGCAATGCCCTACAGCACCTGACAGCCTTGCTGCAGGGACCCCTTCACCCACCTTGAACCCCGTCTACCCCCCAATTCCCCTCATCCCCCAGGATGCCCACGAGCGAGTACACCAAGCTGTGCGAGTACAGCGAGGCCCTGGAGGAGAACTGGGGCAAGCCCCCCGGCAACCTCAACTCTGCTGGCAACGACCTGCTGATCTACGGCAAGCAGTTCGGCAACGTCTTCATCGGCGTGCAGCCCACCTTTGGCTACGAGGGCGACCCCATGCGCCTGCTGTTCAGCCGCAGCGCCAGCCCCCACCACGGCTTTGCGGCCTACTACACCTACCTGGAGAAGATCTTCAAGGCCGACGCCGTGCTGCACTTTGGCACTCACGGCTCCCTGGAGTTCATGCCCGGCAAGCAGGTGCGCGCAGAGGCTGCAGCGTCCACACTATTCAGAGTGTCAAGCTGCACAGAATGGGCCGCAGGGCTGAGGGCGTCACGCGGCTGTGTCAAAAACCCTGAAACCTATGGCACACCCTTCTTGACCCTTGACATGTCTCTGCACAATGCCTCTGAACAAACTCTCGCTTGCACCCCCACCCTTACCCCAGGTGGGCATGTCTGGCGTGTGCTACCCCGACAGCCTCATCGGCTCCATCCCCAACCTCTACTACTATGCCGCCAATAACCCCAGGTGGGCACAGCCCGCAGCCAGGATTGCAGAAATGCTGCGAGTGTGTCATTTCACAGCGCCTGTCATTTCACAGCGCCTGAGACCAGGCTTTGCATACACTGGACGTGTGGTTGGGCCAACATGATACACTGTGGAAAGCCCTGCCCTCTCCCAACCCCTGCCACATGCGCTCTCACCCCTTTGCCACGTCACGCCACCTCACGCCACCCGCGGTCCTCTCCGCCCCCTCCCCCCGCCCACCCCAGCGAGGCCACCATCGCCAAGCGCCGCTCCTACGCCAACACCATCAGCTACCTGACGCCCCCCGCCGAGAACGCGGGCCTCTACAAGGGCCTCAAGGAGCTCAAGGAGCTGATCAGCAGCTACCAGGGCATGCGCGAGAGCGGCCGCGCGGAGCAGATCACGGCCACCATCATTGAGACCGCGCGCCAGTGCAACCTCGACAAGGACGTGGCCCTGCCCGCGGCCGAGGACGCCGGATCCCTCTCCATCGACGAGCGCGACAGCGTGGTGGGCCAGGTGTACCGCAAGCTGATGGAGATCGAGAGCCGCCTGCTGCCCTGCGGCCTGCACGTGGTGGGGTCGCCGCCGACCGCCGAGGAGGCCGTCGCCACCCTCGTCAACATCGCGGGTGGGTGGGGCAGGGCAGGATGTTGGTTGTGCGGTCAGGGTTGGCGCCAGCCTGGTCCCTGCAGCCAGTCCAGTTGGTTGCTGTCAGCCCATTGGTGCAGGCTCCATGACTGAGCCATGAGGGCGTCTCGCCAACACCTGGGTCAAAGGGGGGTGGCGGCCACGCAGGTGCATGCCCCAATGATCCTCGACTGCGCACGGCTGCGCCCCTTGCGCACTGCTGCCCCCCCTCTTTGCCC